>NW_022196903.1:20005768-20017466 GCF_008632895.1 Mastomys coucha | reverse complement strand
AAAAAAAAAAAAAAAAAAAAAAAAAAAAGAAAGATAAGATTTTCATAGCCAAATACAGGTGTTTCTACCAATACATTTCTGAAATACTGATGGATCCTAGCTCCAAGGAATAAATGCAGATGTACAGGTATCCAAACCTTAATCATTAATGCAAAGAAAGATGAAATTTCTCAGATATGAGTTATAAGTGTGGGGAATGTCTGAATATGAGCTAAAGTAGAGAATATGGTTGAGAATGTAGATTAAAATTGCCAGTTACATTATAGAGCATTCCGGTTCCAAGCCTATTCTTGAATCCCCTGAGAAAGTCAGTCACTGAACGGGTACACAGTTTCAAAAGTTAAGTTTAGCTGCATTACTTTTACTATGGCCCAATATAAACTATGGTTTCTTTTATAAATGCCAATATTTGAGTCCTTAGAAGCCTCCTTTATTTGAATGAATGGATTTCATAGAGTAGACAATATTACATAAGAAAACCTATCAGAGTACCTAACTTATCCTGGGGGCTTGAGAAATCTATAAATAGTGAAGAGTACTTACTGCTGCTTCAACAGATTAGAGTTCAGATCCCAGCATGTACATCAAATGACTCACAAGCATCTCGAAATTACCCTAAAACCTTCTGAATGGAAAAACAGAGATAGGCTTTGGCAACAATTCACCTGGCCTGAACTGTGTAATCAGTGCTAGGTGGGGACTACACTGTTGACCAACTATAGGTACTCAGGTCCCTCCAGTCCTTCACCAGATCGTTTCACTTGCAAAGTATATGAAAAGCCTAAATATTATGAGCTCTTATCTTGATAATGGCAATGAAAACAATAGACATGTACACTCTTTCTAAGTTATTTATTTGAGGATATAGCCAACCTTTTAACTGGTCTATAGAATGTGCAGTTTCATTTCTTAGAGGGGTGAGGAAGTAATTGGTTTCAAATGGATCTAATAGCAGACACACCAACAGAATCATGAGAATTGTAAGGAAGTACCAACTAATGCTCAGCTCATGAGCACAGACAAGCCATCAGGAACAGAATGGGAAGGACAAGGGTGCCAGCAAACAACAGAGGCCGAGAAGAGGCCCACTTATGTCATGGTAGAGAGTCCTCTGGTTTTTTCTTTTTCTTTTTCTTATTTTTTCTTTCTCTCTTTCTTTCTTTCTTTCTTTTTTTTGTTTGATTTTTCGAGACAGGGTTTCTCTGTGTAGCCCTGGCTGTCCTGGGACTCACTCTGTAGACCATGCTGGCCTCAAACTCGGAAATCCACCTGCCTCTGTGAGAGTCCTCTGTTATCTGTTTTGTGTAAGATACTTTAAGTCCTCTGTGGTTCACAGCTCCTAGAAGACTGTGGTGGGTCTCCTACGGGTCTCCTGGAGGGGAGTTAGAGTTGGCTTGTAAATGAACACTTCTGCTGAAGAGTAGAAGCATTTCAATTTCTATGAGGATGGAAAGCAAGACAGTGATCGGAACTTTCCAATTTGGGCCAGGGGACCCAGCTTCCTAGTTTCTTGACATCCTGGTTAGAAAAGGAGGGGTTTCATTTGCCTGATGACGAGGCCAAGCAGTGACTCATGCCATAGACCCATGTGGCCTCTTGAAACTAACCCAGATAGGCCTGTTGAGTTAATAGTGTCAGAAGCGTTCATGGGTCAAGAATGTCGTCTCATACAAAAGCACAAGGAGTTAGGTTTTGGTAGAACCTAGCTATGGTCTGTATTCTGGAAAGAGCCATAGCCAGGGCTATAATATCACAGGGCACAATCTTCTCACGTGTCCTTTCAGGCGTGGATCTCTCCTGGGGACTGTGATCTCCATGGAGAGTGGAGCCTCCTTTGCCACCTGGTAGATAATCTAGGATGTAAAACGATAACACCTCTTCATTTTCTAGAGGTCAGGGAATCTGGGGATCGTGTTCCTTGTCTACACAACAGCCAGCTCCTAAGACTTTTCTTTCAAGGTTGGAAATATCTCTATCCTTACAGTAAGGGGTCAAATCATCATAAGTTGAATCGTGGGTGAGGTGTTTCTCCCAGTTTTCTCAGAGACATATGTTGCCTGTGCTGAGCCAGAAAAGGGCCCTTTGACCTTCGAAACTTGTGATCACTCTGTTTACATGCCATACAGGCTGCCCATGGATTTGCTTTTGTCTGAGGAGGGGTAAAGGAGGGGAGGTATTTTGTGGTCTTTTTCCCCTTGGTCCTTTATTCCTATTTTTGTTTTGAGACATGGCCTCAAGTAACCTAAGCAAGCTAAGCTTTGTACTCACTATATACCAGAGGCTAGTCTTGAACTCCTGATCGTCCTGTCTTTAATACTTTTTTTTTTTTTTTGGTTTTTCAAGACAGGGTTTCTCTGTGTAGCCCTGGCTGTCCTGGGACTCACTCTGTAGACCAGGCTGGCCTCGAACTCAGAAATCCGCTTGCCTCTGCCTCCCAAGTGCTGGAATTAAAGGCGTGCACCACTACCACCCAGCCCTGTCTTTAATACTTAAGTGCTGAGATTATGGATATATGCCACCATATTTGTCTGTGGTTCTTTCAAGTTCCCTCCCTCTGTGTCCTTTATTATTTATACAAAACAAATTTTATTCATTCTATTTCAAGTTTTGTGTCACTTTTAATATCTATATGTGGTCAAAAATGGGAAGAAGGAACAAGGAAAGATAAATATGCATGATGAAGAAAGCAAGGGCTTTGTCTGGGTGATACTTTTATTTATTTATTTATTTATTTATTTATTTATTTATTTTGAGATTTCAACACAATTAGATAATTCCCCTCTTTCTTCCTTCCAAAGCCTGTTACTGTTTTGTTGCTGTGAGGAGACACATGATCAAGAAAACATACAGAAGAAAGTATTTCATTGGGATGCTTACTCTTTCAGAGGGTTAGTTCATGATCATTACGGCAAGCAGACGTGGTAGTGGAGCAGTAGCCGTGAGCTGACATCTGATCAGCAATTACAGGTATAGAGAGAAGGACATTGTGCCTAGTGTGGACTTTTGAACCTTCAAAGCCCATCCCCAGTGACACACCATCTCCAGCAAGGCCATAGTTACTCAAACAAAGCCAAACCCACTAACCTGCCCTAAACAATTGGACTACTATATTTTTATGTCTAAAGAAAATGACATAACACACTATAGAAAATCCTTAAGTCTCATTGGTAACACTAATCCCTAGTTAGTCTTGCCACCCAAGTCACATGCTGTGATCCTAACCCCAAGGTTCGGGTTAGTAAATAAACCTTTGGGAGATGATTAGATCCTGAGGGTAGAACTCTGTTAATTGGCTTCAGTGTTCCTATGAGGGAGGTCTCAGAAAACAGTCATGTTCTTTCTAGCTGAGGATGGCATAGCCAGGTGCTTTTGACCAGAAAAGACTAGACATTAACTCTGCTGTCAACCCTGACCATGGCCCCTTAAACTTCCAGAAATGCACCAAACATTTCTGTTCTTAAAAAGGCACCTAATATTACGGTATTTTATTATAGTAGTTCAAAACAAACAAAAGGTACTATAAAGTACTATGTTAGTTGGGCAGAAATATAAAAGAAGAAACCAAAGACCTTAAAATAAAACTACATTCTCCAGTGGAGAATGTATTCTTTAGATAAATATATCCTCAGTAATATAGAATGTGTAGTAGATCATTATCTTAAAATATTCTGCACTCTTATGAACACTACAGCAGTATTTGCAAGAGCCAGGAGATAAATAAACAATGACCTATAACATAAGATTGTCATTTGTAAAATTTATCTCACTATAAAATAAAGATATAAATTTTTTACTTAAAAAGTTTTAAAATGTATAATTTTATAGGCAGCTGACAAGTACACTTCAATCATACACTTTTTTAATAAAAGGATTTTTTATCTTATTCTTTACTTGATCATTTTTGAACTATGGCAAACTTCTAATAAAGACATTCATTCACAGCAATTGGATTTTATTCAATCTTCATTCTCCTGAGACTAAAAATAAAAATAAAACAAAAACAAAAACAAAACCCCTAATATCCAAGTATGGCAGTCTTGTTTGCCACCAGCCTTTCTTAGAACAGACATTCTGCCTTTAAATATCAAAATAGAGTCTCAACTACTAAAATAGAATTACTATTTTTATTTTTGAAACAATATGATTTTGCATTTATGAATGAGCACAAGACTATAACAAATATTTCAAATGCTGAGTACAGATATAAAACTAAGGGGTACCCACTGATATCTTCCTTAAGAAATGTGTGGGTCCCTGGAACAGCTGATAGAGTATGTGAGTAACAACCATGAAAAAGAGAAGGCTTCTTCGAAGTAGAGGTAAAGTGTTGGCTTAGCTTCTACATTTATAAAAATACTATGGCCAGTGCACACTCGAACATTTTCCATCTTTTTAATATCAAGTCTCTCCTTAATATTTGTGTTTGGATAACAGCTGCACTTCAAATGCTCAAAAAAGCATTTCAGGTCTCAAACTGGGAGGTTGCCAACTACTTCACACATCCCATTTTTCAAAAGTTTAATGTCTACGTTATTTGAATTCAACCAAGTATGGTGACTTCAATTTGGGTCTTGTACACATGCCTTCTGCATTGTGTTTGGCTGCCCATTTTGGCTGATGTTTATTGTGTACAGATTCAAGGTAGTCCTCATATATATTTTGGTCTAGACAACCTGGCTATAAAATAATAAGACAGCCAATGTTACAAGCCACAAGTTCCTAAGAGTACAGATGTCCTATAAATAGTAAGTAGCTCTTACAAAAGAATGAAACACCAGACAGAACAAGTGGCAAGATATACTCATTTTCATTTCATCAAGGTTATTCCAGTTGTATTTTAATATTTATGGTTTTGTAGGCCATTGTATATCATTGAAAATTGTTTAGTTGAGACTTAACTTGTCATATTACTTTAATCATCTTTACCAATAATTTATAAATTAATCAAGAGGACATAATTTTACAACTGATAGACTATGTATGGGCTTTGAGGTTAAGTTTCTGGATGTGAGTACCACCTTCATTAATGGCCATATCTGTGAACTTGGGATATTTCAAGCTTTCTAAACCTTAGATGGTTGTCTGTGTTATAACATGAAAATTACTTCATCTGGTTATGCTTTGGTTTCATCACTTATAAAATAGGGATGATTTTGGACTAGGCCTCATAGGGTTATTTTGAAGATAAATGACAAAATTTGTGTGGTATGTGTGTGGATAAGTGTGTGTGTAAGTGTGTGTGTGTGTGTTATATAGGGCCTAACATTTGTTCAGTTAAACTCCAATAAATCATAAATAATTGTAACAAGAATAACATTTTTAGGTGAGTTAAACATAACTATACTGAGACTCAAAATTTAATGGCTCAAAATAATAACATAGGTTCAACTCTGTATGTTTTATCTAAATCTTACGTACCCAGAGGTGTGCATATGACAATTTTTTAACAAGTCGTATAGGTTAGAGAGACGAGGAGCATAAGTGGTCCATCTTAACACTACTGTGCTCTAAAACTTGACCATTAGCCATTTAAAAGCTTTATTGATTGTGATCTGCCATGATCAGCAGTACTACTGAATGAGCCAACTCTGGTAGCACATTAGCATGAAAACCAAAGAGTTCTTGGCAACTATGACTTGAATGTATTTCCTATTTTCCTTGTGGTGAGACTATTTTTAGTTCACTCTTGGCCTGGCAAAGATATCTCCTCTCCTGTCCCTAGAACCTCTGACTGTATGAGATTAGAACAGAGGATACTATAGATATGATTAGAAACATGTTGAAAAGACTGAAAAGAGAGGTTACCCTGAAATATCTAAGAGGGCTTAATCTAACTATATAATATCTTATAAGTGTAGGAACTTTTCCAACTGGATTTGTAAATTAGAATTTTTATTTTGATTTTGTTTTTGTCAAATAAACACAAGTTAGAATTATCTGGTAACAGGAATTGTTAATTAAGATTGGCCAATATATAAATCTATAGGGCAGTTTCTTAATGAATGGTAGAGAAGGAGTTCCCAGTCCACTATGGGCATGTAGAGCCCAGCCTGGGCAGGTAGTCCTGAAAGATATAAGGTTGGTAGTTGAACGTGAGCCTGGAGAGCCAGCTACCAAGCTACATACTACCATGGCTTTGTTTCAATTCCAACCTCCAGGTTCCTACCTTCAACTTCTGCTCTGTATTCTCTCAACAATTGACTGTGATCATAAGGTATAAGTCAACAAATTCTTTTACCTCTATGTTACTTTTGGTCTGTGTGTTTTATCACAACAGAAACCAAACTAAGGAGAACTAGCATAGCAGAATCTTATGAAGCTCTTCTATTATTCCATTTGTGTGCAATGCTGTTCATTTGTGTTTTAAATATGATTGATTTTTCATCATTCTGCTGGTACCTTAATTAGAAAGTAACCATCAAAGATACTTTCTTGGTAGACTCATGTCTCTATCATATCAATTATTTTAATTTTATATAGTTTTTCCTGAACACTATTATTTTTTGTACATCAACCAACCCTTTAATGTGGTATATAATTATAATTATAAATTATTGCAGGGATTTATTTGGGATTTATTTATTTATTTACATATTTATTTATATGTAACATTTTTGGTTTTTGTTTTTTTTCGAGACAGGGTTTCTCTGTGTAGACTTGGCTGCCCTGGAACTCACTCTGTAGATCAGGCTGGCCTCGAACTCAGAAATCTGCCTGCCTCTGCCTCCCAAGTGCTGGGATTAAAGGCATGCACCACCACTGCCTGGTGGGATATGTAACTATTAAAAGAAGTAAAACCTAGCTAAAATCTTTATTTAAAACATTTATAAAAATAACGTTTAACTTTTTATAAAATAATGTTCTACTCAAAGCAAATTACAGTGTGTCTAACAATATAGCAATAAGTATTATATATAATATACAATTATATATTATATTCTAAGAGTTTATGAACTATGCCAATATTCTTTACTATTATATTCTCAGTACTAAAGATTCATTAAGTATAACAATTCCAAGGAGCACTGCAATTGTTTGCAGAGACAAGGATTAGGAAAAGGCAGCTTATAGGAATGACATTTATTTGAGAACCATCTTTCCTCCTCTCTATGAAAAGATTTAAATTGGCTACCTAGGAGATACTGTATAATTAAATGCACAATGGCCAAATTCAATAACAATGAATTCAGAGTTGAGAACTGAGCAAGCTACTGTTTCACAGTATGGGAGTATGATGTGAATAGCATCCACTCTAGAGTGTTCCACCAATGCAGATACATGGTATACAAGATAGACACAATTTCAGAATGAAGGAAAATGCTGGTTTATTCTAAGCATTAGTTATTTTTGTACCTAATGCAATTTATTTATAGTTTGATTATAATAATGAACATGTTTAATAACTGGCTCAGAAGAATCTCAAAGATTAAAAAAGCCATTCTCATAAGGTACATCTGATAAAACTGGCTTCATCACACCACTGTGTTGGATGAAGTAGAGAGGAAGGAGATGGCTTACTTGACGCTTTTGTGTGTCAATTTTAACAACTAGAAAATAGGTTTTGGAGTGCACGGTAGGAGGCTAAGAAGATGCTTAGTGTGAAAGCATAAGACAATGAATTTATTCACATAGCCAACTTCAAAAGGCTATTTGATTATATGCCCACCATTAAGGCAGAAGCAAGTGAATATTTTGGGCTTGTTGCCAGCCAATAGAGCTGAACTGTTAAAATCTGGGTTAGATTAGATACCCTTTCTTTTCTTTTTTTCTTTTTTTATTTATTTACTTTTCTTGAGACAGGGTTTCTCTGTGTAGCTCTGGCTATCCTGGAACTCACTCTGTAGACCAGGCTGGCCTCAAACTCAGAAATCCACCTGCCTCTGCCTCCCAAGTGCTGAGATTAAAGGCATGCACCACCACCACCCGACTAGATACCCTTTCTTAAAAGATAAGGTAAATAGCAAAAGGAAACACACACACACACACACACACACTATACTACACTACTCTACACTTGCTATTATCATTTTCTCAATGAATCTGAGAAAACATAAAAAGATTTTCATGAGAATACTGAGTAGAAATAATGTAAAACAAAGAATGGGTGATAATAAAACTAATCATAAATTAGGAAAAGTAACTGAAATATCTAAAGTCTATAAGGGGCATGTCTATGAGACAGTCTAAAATGAAAAATAGTTACATCAAAGATAAAGTCTACTTTTGAATGAATCATAATGTATATCTCAGGGAGGAATGGTAAGCAATGAAGAGTTAAGATTAGGTGACATTAAAAACAATGTAACATCTAAATAGGGTGTCCCCTCATCCTAATCACTGTGGATGATTGACTGATTCCTCTTCAAAGAAAAGGTAGAATTCTCAGTCCATTTATTTTTGAGGAGTTAGTATATAGAAGTCATAAATGGACCCATCAGCAAATTAATATCCTTAAGAGAAGTATTTATAGTTTTGGAAAAATAGCAGCAAGATTTGGGACTATACCTAGGAATGTTACAATTTTAAGATAATTTTCTGCAACTCCAAAGATTATATCAAGAGACATATACCCTTTCCTGATTTACATTTTCTGTGACTTACTTTTTATTGATGAATAACCTAAAGACAATAATATTATATGAGATAGTTTTTTAAAAATTCAGACTTTGAAAGAATCTAGCAAATAAAACTGTGTAAATACTTTTACAGGAAATAATAATATCATCAAAACTTTAAGTATACAATTATTTTCTATTTCCTATCAATTTAACTTACCACCCATTGTGTTACACATGTAGAATCCCATATCACAGCTCCACTGGCCCCCAGAGGAACAACTTCACCAAGTGTACTCACAAAGTCATCCTGACAAAGGTGATACAAAGAATTAGCAAGGAGGGATAAAGCAGAAATATTTACAAAGGACACCACCACCACCAAGCTAAGCATGCTGACTCAACAATAGCTCTTTAAATATTTCTACATTCTTTAAATCTTTTACTTGGGAATATCTTTACTATATAAGAGTTTTTCATTGTTTTAGTGACTTCTGATATCAAAAGACTCAGATCCCTGGAAGAACAAAAAAAGAACAGTTAAAATATTGTCTACATTTTTGTAGTTCTTCATGGCTACTAACAGATCGTATAAAAATAAAATTCTGCCTCCTTTGGAGAACATAGAATTACTAATGTGTATATTTCTACATATAAGGCTGAACTACACTTTTGAATGATGTTACATTCCTGTCAATACTATTTCTGCACAGTAGCACATACCTATGACCTGCTGATTTACTCATCCTCAGAAGGAATTCCTATGTATAGTCAGAAAAAAAAAACAATGAGAGTATACAGAAAAAAAGGGAGTGAATTATATTCTCCATGTACTTTTTATACCGTGACACTTTCCAATACACAGTGTCAACTGTAGAGTTTTGCATTTGGAGATACCTTCGGTTTGCTCTTCAAAAGACAGTGCTTTCTTTCCATATCCAGTTAAGATCATTATCTCTGTTCTTTTCTACATCAGCACAAATTCCCCTAATGTCTGCTTCCAAATATTTATTATTACAGCAAACAGGGAAGAAATAAAAAAACCCCAAAATTATTTCAGTGTCTTTTCCATGAATTTTCTTTCTGCCTGTTCAAATTGTTCTTTGGCTTTTGTGGTGGCTTGTGAAGTGTTCATTCCTGGATTTGGGGACTGTGCCAATTAAGTAGACTTAGTCTTACAAATGTCCTTATATTTCCAGTTTCATCCCCAGGCGAGCTTTCATTCTTCTCAATCAATAATACTTAACCCTAATTAGTCTACTGGAATGTAGTGCTCTATGTTAATCTTAACATTAGTCAAATGATTTTGCAAACTCCTCGGTGAGGTATTTCTCCAAACATCTCCTCTTGTTTCTCATTTATGTAAGGATATTTTCCAAGTCACTCAGTATAAAATATTGTGACAGACTGCTGTATGGCAATTGTCCTTGAGGCTTGCAGTTAGAGAGAAGAAACTCACACCCAATGAGGTACTAAAGTTTCCAATACAGGTTTCAGTTGAGACATGCCAGGCCCAAAGGACAGTCACATCTTTCAAGTTGGTGCTGCCCTATAATCCAGTCAGGGAACATGAAATCAGAAGGAAGATTAACACTGTCTGAAATGCATCCCCAGACTCAACAAAGCTCCCTCAAAAGAGGTGCTTAAATCTCAACTCTCCCATCACAGAGAATAATTATAATGTAAGCACTTATCTCTTCTTATACACTTTGGTCTGTCCAGTATTTGATACAAAAGATTAGAAAGATTGTGATGTGAGGCCACTGAGGGAGGTGAAAGTATGGTGGCTGATTTACACTGAAGAGTACTCCTTTGTGTCATGTTTCAAGCATATTTAGTAGCAAGTTAAAACATCAAGAACTGAAAAAATGCAAACACAGAATACACTGTAGCCAGAATGAGAGCTTCATCAAGTCCTCAATTAAACAGGGAGTTTAACTCAGTTTTAATGGATAGATCTGCTAGTGTGTTTAAAGCAGTAATTTTTTTCTCTTTTGTATGCATCAAACCTGCAACAATAAAAATTAGTCTTCCAAAATCATTCCTGATCCCACAAAGAACTCAATGTAATCATTCCCCTTTATTAGGTCTATAAAATATTATTTCTAACAATGTTTAAGCAAAAACCAGTTGAATAAAAAATAAATTCTTATTTATTGATCTTAAAAGACTACTGTGTAATAAGCTAAAAAATTTTGAGAACAATCTTTCACAGAATTAAAAAATTATTGTTATAAAAGGAATTATGTTTACCTTTGGCAATCATAAAATTCAGTGTGCTTAAACTGAGGAAATTTGCTGAGGTTAGCTCTGAAAGTATATACACACAAACAACAAAAAGGAGACCAGAAAAACTGTATTTATGTGACTAACATAATAGCCAAAGGAACATGGGTTATCAATTTGAGAGTAAGAGGAGACATGGAAGAAGTTAGGGAGGGCATTTGGGAGAGACTGGAAGGAGAAAATTGAAGTGGGAAAGTGATGTAATTATTTTAACTAAAATCCATAAATCTTGGAGATCATGCATTACTAACCCAATAACAACAAAGAAGTCCTTATGAGGAGTCTTGATTTATATAATGCAGAGATGTTTGGGCATAATACCAGTAAGCAAAGTGTACAGTTGCCCACACACACACTTATCACTGATTTAGGTTCCACATTTCCAGGTGCAATAATCTAGAAATGTTAGTTGGAAATGTTTTTTTTTAATCAGTTCAGTGATTAAAAATTAGCTATACCTCAATATTAGTGGTCCTTTCCTGTCATGCAGAAAGGTTTGAGACTGGTCACTGGTATGAGAGCAACCAAAAACAAATTTTTAAAAACAAAGGTATTTTTCTTTTGCTTGCATTTTAAAAATTATTTTTATTTTTGACAATTTCATAAATGAATACAATGTGTTTGAACATATGTGTCTCCTTCTATCTTTTTTGTCCCACTGACTTCCTCTTTTTTTCCAAACTTGTCCCCCTCTAACTTTTATGCCTTTTACACACAGACACACACATACACACACACACACACACACACACACACACACACACCTACCTTCAGAGGGAAAAATGAGATTGAGAGGCCCATGCAAAAATCACAGCATAGTTCATATACCAGCAGAAATGTTTAGATAAAATCTAGAG
>NW_022196903.1:20003819-20005349 GCF_008632895.1 Mastomys coucha | reverse complement strand
CCTAAAGGAGAATGCAATATGAATATTAGAGTAAAACCTTGTGGTTCCACACTGGGAGCAGGGGCCCTTTGAAGAAACACTTCTTTCTTCTCACATTACAGGTTTAATTACTAGAAATGCATAAACTGTTCTGAAGTCTTCTTATTATACATGTCTTTAAGAAAACTTACAAGAGGGTGAAGGTGAAGCATTTCAACTGATTTGATTGTAAACCTAATAACTACACATATGTATATTCCTTTCTTTTTTTTTAAGACAAAGTGGTTTATTTTAGTTTATAAGTTACAGTGTGTAATTGATGCAAGTCAGGTAAGAATTTAAGCAGGAACTTGAAGCAAGAACCAAAAACTGGTTGGTTCTTTTACAGGTCTATGCTTAGATAGCTTCCGTTCTAGAGCCCAGGGATGTTGATGCCCTTGGTGGCTGATAACTCCTACAAAAATTAACTATCAAGGAAAATCCCCATAGACACGCCAATAGGCCAATCTGATCAAGGCAATTCCTCTGTCAGAAGACTCTAGGCTGTGTTGATAGTTCATGCTAACCAGGACACTTATGATTACCATTTATAAAAGGGACAAATGGAAGGAATACATAGGGCAAAGCACCCTGGAATGTTCATAGTCTTTTCATGTATCTTCCAGATGCAGCACCCCCTAAAAAATTCTTCATACCCTGCCCTTGAGCATTTACAAAGACTTATTCCATTAGAGGTCATTTATTTGCCCTCTCCTCACATGAGATTCAGGGGTAGAGCCAAAATATATAATCCCCTAATTACATGGTTGGTTCACTTAGCAATTAGAGTCAATAATGAGGCCATTCAGGATCCTGCAAAAATAACACCTTAGAACAAATGATGTTCATATTATCAAGAACATTACCAAGACGTTAGGAAATTGTATCTTTCAGACAGTCCACATTCTTAGGAAATTACAAAGGTCCTAGGAGCCAGTATTTAGGAACCAGGGTAAAATCAAAATATTAGTTTGTGGCAGTGCTATATCCCCCAGTCCTAAGTACATGTTTCTTTTTTTCTCTCTCTCTTTTTTAACTTTTATTGAATTATAATGAGAAAAGTAACATGATTTCAATTTATCTGAATTTGTTAACATTTAAAAACATATTTTAAGTAAATAGAATTAAATCACATTCTTCTTTCTCTTTTGTACCCCCAACTCTTTCCAGAGACCCCCTTCAATACCTACAATATCTTTTTTGTCATATTCCTTAAAATTTATAAAATATTATAACAATAAAAATAAGTTTTATAAGAGTTGCTTGACATAAAACAACAATCAATTTAACAATCTTAAGCAGATGCTTGTCTTCAGCAATAGTGAAAATACATTTTTTTCTCAATATAAATTTTAAATAACTCCAAACATATTAACTGTATATCTCAAAATAATACATCACTTCTAGTATTTTCTTAAATGAACATAAATATATAAAGACTCTGTGTTTGTTTGTTTTGTATTTAGTAGAGTTTAAAATCTTGGCTCTTACTGTGGTACAAGCCCAAAATAA
>NW_022196903.1:19992527-20002671 GCF_008632895.1 Mastomys coucha | reverse complement strand
CTTTTCTGGTCCAGTCTATTTGGAGTTCTGTGGGCTTCTTGTATGTTCATGGGCATCTTTTTCTTTAGATTGGGGAAGTTTTCTTCTATAATTTTGTTGAAGATATTTACTGCCCATTACATAGGGAATCTTCACTTTCTTCTATACCTATTATCCTTAGGTTTGGACTTCTCATTGTGTCCTGGATTTCCTGGATGTTTTGGGTTTGGAGCCTTTTGCTTTTTGCATTTTCTTTGACTGTTGTGTCAATGTTTTCTATGTTGTCTTCTGTCCCTGAGATTCTCTCTTCTATCTCTTGTATTCTGTTGGTGATGCTTGCATCTATGACTCCTGATTTCTTCCCTAGGTTTTCTATCTCCAGGATTGTCTCTCTTTCTGTTTTCTTTATTGTTTCTATTTCCATTTTTACATTTTGGATGGTTTTGCTCATTTCCTTCACCTGTTTTAGTGTGTTTTCCTGTAGTGCTTTAAGGGATTTTTGTGTTTCCTCTTGAAGAGCTTCTAGCTGTTTACCTGTGTTCTCCTGTATTTCTTTGAGTGTGCTATTTATGTCTTTCTTAAAGTCCTGTATCATTACCATGAAACATGGTTTCATATCTGAATCTTGCTTTTCCAATGTAATGGTGTGTCCAGGACTTGCTATGGTGGGAGAATTGGATTCTGATGATGCCAATTGACCTTGATTTGTGTTGTTTCTTTTCTTACGCTTGCCCCCCACCATCTGGTTATCTCTAGTGCTACCTGCCCTTGCTAAATCTGACTGGATCCTGGTTGTGTCAGAACTCCTCAGAGTCAAGCTGTCTCTGTGATCCTGTGATTCTGGGATCCTGTGATCCTGGGCTTGATAGAGTACCTGGGAGTGGAGCTTCCTCTGAGTGTTGTGGGACTGGCTGAGAAGCTTTTGCCCAAGGTCTGCTCAGAGCACTAGTCCAGACAGAGTGGAAGGAACAAAAGCCACTGAGCTGGCAGAGTTCCTGTGTGCCTAGTCCCACTGGTCCCAGTTATTCCCAGTGTTGGGACAGATGTTCCTTCTCACCTCTCATCCTGGGCGTGTCAGAGAACCTGGGAGTGAAGCTTCCTTTGGATGTTGTGGGACTGGCTACAGAGCTTGCACCCAAGGTCTGCTCAGGACACCAGCCCAGAGAGACTAAAAGGAACCAGAACCATTGGGCTGGCAGAGTTCTTGTGTGCCTAGTCCCACTGGTCCCAGTTACTCCTCATGTTAGGACAGATGTTGGGTCCCCCTTACCTCTGACACTGGGTGTGTCAGAATGCCTGGGAGTGGAGCTTCCTCTGGGTGTTGAGGGACTGGCTGTAGAGCTTGCGCCCAAGGTTTGCTCAGGACACCAGCCCTGGTATTTTTCTAATAACAATAAATAGCCCACAACTTTTATACAGTGTCTATTACAGCATCTTATTACAACTACCCTATGACTACCCATTGGAATTAATCCTTTTGTGTTCCTGACTGATAAACTTTGCCATAGGTGTGTGTATATAGAGAATAACAGTATATTTTGGAATCAGTACTCTCTGACATATATTTATGAAATATATCACCATAAAATAAGTGTTACATGTATATTAACAACTAAATCGTCTATGCCTGGAGCAGACCCTCTGACACAGGGCTCCATACCCAAATAGCACCAGGAGGGAGCAAACCTCCCAGGAGTGTGCACAGGCTTGAGAGCACAGGTAGGACCACCATTGCTGCTCAGAGGAACCTGCCTGGAACCCTCAGGACACAGGAAACAAGAAAGTTGCCTGGGACAGGAGTCTTCAGGTTTCTATCTATCCCCAGAGCTGATCCTGTGCCACAGAGCTACATACACAAATAATGCCAGAAGACAGCTGGTCTCTCAGGAGTGCCTACACACCACTGAGCACAGTTAAAACCACAACTTCTCTTCAAATTCCTGGCACAAGAGGGATCCTCACAGAGCCATCAGGACACAGGAACCAAGAATGAGCTGGGGAGAAGATCCTTCTGGTCTCTTTCTACACCCCAGGGCTGTCCCTGTACCACAGCTCTCCTTACCTAAATTCCTCCCAGAGAGAACTGGTCCCCCAGGAGTACTGACACACAGTCTTACAGGACAGAGAAGCCACAGTCAGAGACAGCAAGACCAACCAACACCAGAGATAACCAGATAGCGAAAGGCAAGCACAAGAACATAAGCAACAAAAAACAAGGCTACTTAGCATCACCAGAACCCAAGTCTCCCACCATAGCAAACCCTGATTACTCCAACACACCAGAGAAGTAAGACTCTAATTTAAAAATCACATCTCATGATAATGATAGAGAAATTTAAGAAGGAGATAAATAACTCCCTTAAAGAAACACAAGAAAACACAGGTAAACAGGTAGAAGACCTTAAAGAGGAAATTCAAAAATCTCTTAAAGAATTAGAGGAAAACACAACCAAACAGGTGAAGGAAATGAACAAAACCATCCAGGATTTAAAAAAAAAGGGAAATAGAAACAATAAGGAAATCACAAAGGAAGACAATCCTGGAGATAGAAAACCTAGGAAAGAAATCAGGAGTCATAGATGCAAGCATCACCAACAGAATACAAGAGATAGAAGAGAGAATCTCTGGTGTAGAAGATACCATGGAAAACATTGACACAACACTCAAAGAAAATGCAAAATGCAAAAAGCTAATAACCCAAAACATCTAGGAAATCCAGGACACAATGAGAAGACCAAACCTAAGAATAATAATTGTATAAGAGAGTGAAGATTCCCAACATAAAGGGCCAATTAATATCTTCAACAAAATTAAAGAAGAAAACTTCCCAAACCTAAAAAAAAAAAAAAAAAAAAAAAAAAAAAAAATGCCCATGAATATAAAAGAAGCTTACAGAACTCCAAATAGGTTGGACCAGAAAAGAAATTCCTCCTGTCACATGATAATCAAAACACCAAATGCACTAAACAAGGAAAGAATATTAAAATCAGTAAGGGAAAAAGGTCAAGTAACCTATAAAGATAGGCCTATCAGAATTATACCAAACTTCTCACTGGAGACTATGAAAGCTAAAAGATCCAGAGCAGATATCATACAGACCTTAAGAGAACACAAATGCCAGCCCAGAATACTATACCCAGCAAAATTCTCAATTACTATACATCAAGAAACCAAGATATTCCATGACAAAAACAAATTTACAGAATATTATTCCACAAATCCAGCCTGCAAAGGATAGTAGATGGAAAACACCAACACAAGGAGGGAAACTACACCTTAGGAAAAGCAAGAAAGTAATCTTTCAACAAACCTAAAAGAAGATAGCCATACAAAAATAAAAATAACATTAAAAATAACAGGGAGCTTAGTCCTTGGGAGCTCGGAGGGTACTAGTTAGTTCATATTGTTGTTTATGCTAAGGGGCTGCAAACCCTTCAGCTCCTTGGGTTCTTTCTTTAGCTACTTCATTGGGGAGCCTGTACTCAGTCCAATGGTTGTCTGTGAGCCTCTACTTCTATATTAGTCGTGTACTGTCAGAGTCAAACTCCAACCAAAGAGTACACATGGGGGGACTCATGGCTCCAGCAGCATGAGTATAGCAGAGGATGGCCAAGTCGGTCATCAGTGGGAGGAGAGGATCTTGGCCCTGTGAAGATTCTATGCCCCAGTGTAGGGGAATGACAGGGCCAGGAAGTGGGAGAGGGTGGGTGGTGAGCAGGAAGAGGGGGGAGGGAACAGGGGATTGTTTTAGTTTGGCTTTTTTTTTTCTTATTTTATTTTATTTTTATTTTTCCTTTTGGAGGGGAACCTGGGAAAGGAGATATTGTAAATAAAGAAAACACCTAATAAAAATAAATAAATAACAGGGAGCAACAATCACTATTCCTTAATATCTCTTAACTTCAATAGACTCAATTCCCCAATAAAAAGACATAGCCTAACAGACTGGATATGTAAACGGGACCCAGCATTTTGCTACATACAGGAAACATACCTCAGTGTCAAAGACAAACACTACCCCAGAGTAAAGGGCTGGAAAACAATTATCCAAGAAAGTGGTACCGAGAAACAAGAGGGAATAGCCACTCTAATATCAGATAAAAACAACTTTAAACCAAAAGTCACCAAAAAAAGATAAAGAAGGACACTTCATACTCATCAAAGGAAAAATCTACCAAGAAGAACTCTCAATTCTAAACATCTATGCTCCAAATGCAAGGGCACCCACATTCATAAAAGAAAATTTGCTAAGGGTAAAAGTACACATTGCACCTCACACAATAATTGTGGGGGACTTCACCACCCCACTCTCATCAAGGGGCAGATCAAGGAAACACAAACTAAAGAGACACAGCAAAACTAAAAGAAGTGATGAACTAAAAAGATTTAACAGATATCTATAGAACATTTCATCTTAAATCAAAAGAATATACCTTCTCATCACCTCATGGTATCTTCACCAAAATTGACTATATAATCAGATACAAATCAGACCTCAACATATATAAGAAGATTGAAATGATCCCATACCTCCTATCAGATCACTACAGATTAAGGCTGGTGTTCAATAGCAAAAAAAAACAACAGAAAGCCCACATACACATGGAAACTGAACAATGTTGTACTCAATGATAACTTAGTCAAGGAAGAAATAAAGAAATTAAAGACCTTTTAGAATTTAATGAAAATGAAGATACAACATACCCTCCATGTAGAAAACATCAATTCTCTGAAAGAAAATCTTTGTTGTAGGTCCCAACAGTCAAGTATTATTGGTGCTACCATTGAAATTTAGCATCTTAGGTGGTCCCAAGGGTTAAAGATGCATGTGTATCAAAAAAAATAATCATCATATAGAAGAGTAACTAAAATTTGGAGGTGATTTACAGGTTTAGGGGATGTTTGCATATGAACTCTATGCAGAAAATTGGTTGAAAGCAAGAAATAATTTAAATTATATAGCATTCCAGTCTCCAAGCCTCAGATTACATAAAGAAAATAGTTGTTGAGGGAGTATATATATATACATTCAAAGTAAGTTTGGCTGCATCATTTTTATTATTGCCCACTATAAGATATGGTTTTCTCTAGATGTATCAAATGATTTAGAATCATTATAAATCTCCAAAAATTTTACAGTGGAGTGTTTGTGTATTAGCAGAGTTCTATGGATCCTCAAAATGTCCTGGAACCTTCTTCTTGGGAAAAACAGAGAATAGCATCAGCAACAATTTATCTGATTAAATCAAAACGTTTAGTACAGTGTAGTTTAGTACATTCTATGACCTGTAACTGGAGTCAGAGAAATTCTGTGTGAAAAGTGCATGTGTGTCTGAAGAGATATCTCAGTAGGTAAAGCTCTTTCCATGCAAGTGTACAGACCTAGGTTCTATTCCCTGAACAGATGTACAGCCAAGCATGATAGCATGTATTGACAATCCCAGGACTTCCAGGGTAAATTCAGATTGGAGACAAGAAAATCCCAGAAATCTGTCAGGCATTAGCTTGGCAGTCAGCAGTAAATAACAGGCCTTGTCTCCAACATTGTGAAAAGCAGGCAGTGACACCCCAAGTTGTTCCTTGATTTCTACACACACTAACACACACACAATTGAAATCCAGGCAGAACTGTATGCTGCAGGCCATTGGAAGACTATTAACTCTTCAATAATTCTTTTCATTTTGGAAGGGATAATCTCCACCAAGCCTTTAAAAGATAACTATTAACAAGCAAATGGCTTTGCAGTCAATGCTTGTCTGAAATGCATGTCAATCCTCCTGACTGTGCTTCTGAAGGGCTAGGATTAGAGACATGACTCACCACATCTGGTCTGTATATCCACTTCTGATGTCTTATTTCTTAACTCCCAAACTATTTAGAAGGTAAAGTGGGAGCAAGGACTCCAGTGACTGGACCTCTGGATTTAGTTGATCTGTGGTATTTTGTCTACTTCCCTAGAACCTAGTCTTACCTCCCATAAAATTTTCTGCAATGGGCTACTGCCATGTCTTTGAGAAGACAGATAGCCTCTAATGGGCTCAAAATCTATAGTCCATCCATATTTGGGGTATTTGGGGCAGTCATATATCATTATTCCTTCCAAAAGTATTTCTCAAGTTCTGTACAACATTTAAACAGATGGAATGAATGCATACATGACCAACAGGACCTATTAAATGGGCTTACACAATATGGGCTATGTAGTTCAACCATGGTTGTATAGATACTGGGGGTGCTTGAGAATCTTTAAAAGTCAAGATCCTAGAATAATAATTCTGTTGGTTCAAAGATGTTAGCCTTAAGTGTTCAAGTATGTCATCCTAAGGGAACTGTTTCTTTCCAACCCATGATTTCCGTCTAAATAGCACAAAACAACCCAAAGCCCCATGAGACACTTGTACCTGTTTTTTGTTTTGTCTTTTGAGGGATGATGAATCATTTAGAAATAGAAATAATGATGACTATATTTCATAGATTAAAAGAAATTTGTGTTTTAATTGTTTATTATATTATGTATCTTACATATATAGTTCAGTTGAGAGCATTTGTTCTTGGTGTTCTTGGTGTTCTTCATGGTGTTTAAAATAATGGTGTGTCTTGAGGCTTGATCCTCAGTGTAGGGGGAATTTGAGGGCAGGAAGGCAGGAGTTGGTGGGTGGGTGGGAGAACACCCTTATAGAAGCAGGAGGATGGGGGATGGGATAGGAGGTTTCCCCGGGGGCTGAAATCAGGAAAGGAGATAACATTTGAAATGTAAGTAAAAAAAATACCAAAACAAAAAGTTGAAAAAAAAAAACTACCCAATATTCATTAGGTACTTGAACACAGATCTTTCCTAATCTACCCTCCAATTGCACTCCTTTCTCAGAATAGATGATGTCACTGCAAAGAACCTATCCCAGATTGTTCTCTATTTTTAATACTTCTGTTGTTCAATACTTCATAGTATACAGCCTAGAAGCACCAGGCTTCTACTTCTAGCCTTAAATATCCAATATCTTCTTGAAATCTTATCTCTCCATAGATTTAAAATACAAACCTGACATGTTTAATCCTGATTAAGCATGAATGGGTAGGTGCATGGGGGAGCATCCTCACAGAAGCGGGGGAGGGGGGAGGGTGGAAAAGGGGGTTTCCAGAGAAGAAACTGGGAAAAGGGATACCATTTGAAATGTAAATAAAGAAAATATCCAATAAAAATAATAACAAAGTACTTACTAGTTCATCAGCATTACTTAATAGAATGGACAGTTCTTTCTAGAACAAACGCTTGTCTTGTAAATTCCACTTTGTTTGCATATCAAAAAAAAACATTGTACACAGATCTTCCCTGCACTGTGCGTGTGTGCATGTGTGTGTGTGTGTGTGTGTGTGTGTGTGTGTGTGTGCGCACACGCGCATGTTTTCCTTTCATTGCAAGTATATATAAACATAGTTTCCCCACAAACAGCTGTACTTCCAATGGTCTAGTGCTTGGAAAGTTTCTTGGTAGACAGAACCTTAGATGTGATTCTGAGTCTGGAGATAAAAGGAGCAACACTTGTTTGGACCATGATTGTATTAAAGCTTATGGGTGTGACCCTCCTCCAGCAGAGGGCTGGTTCTGTCAGACCCTGCCTTGCCACAAATAGCCGCTTTTCTCTAAGCTCCGGCAAGTAGCCACGCCTCTCTCCAACCTCTTGCTAATAGCCATGCCTCTCTCTAAGTTCCTGTTACGCCGGAAGTCCCGCCTCCAGAGACTGAAGATGAAGCTGCTGATTGGGCCATGGGTGGCTGACGGACTGTGGAAGAGGTTCTCTCTCTACCTACCTGCTTGTAGCAAAGAGAATTCGTTAATGATGGCGGGCTGAAAGCACACAGTGTGTCAGTCTCATTTTTTCAAACCCCTTCCC
Source organism: Mastomys coucha (assembly GCF_008632895.1). Lineage (NCBI taxonomy): Eukaryota > Metazoa > Chordata > Mammalia > Rodentia > Muridae > Mastomys > Mastomys coucha. The sequence continues at coordinate 19,994,799 of NW_022196903.1, read as the reverse complement.
GCATTCCGGTACCCTTAATTTTTCAGGCCCTGACTTCCATTCCAGAAGACCCATTCGTGGGTGTGGCTGCAGGCAGCTACATATGGGGCCAATGTTTCTGTGTTTGGGAGTCATAGCCATTTACCCAGATCTTTGTGGATCTTGGATGCATTAGTTGCATGATCAGAAGCAAATCACTTAGTGGAAGGTAACGGTTCTTCATTAGGAAAAACATGTTTCGTGAGAATTTGCATGTAAGGCATGTAAGTGTTGAATAAGAGAAAAAAAATTCTGAGAAACAATAAAGAATGCTTTTAATTTCAAGCCCAGCTGACTCCAGAATCTCACAGGAACAATACCTCATTAATATCATTGCTCACTGAAGTTTATTTTTAGCTATTTCAGACTCATGCTGTCTAAGGAGCACAAAAGTACACCTCTTGTTGCTCAGTTTTCACATGTTTCTATGTACTGCATAGTAGACCCTTGATGGGTGTTGTGAATTGAATGCAAAATAGCCCCACAGATTCCTAGGTCTTAACATTTGGTTCCCAGAAAGTGGCATTGTTTTAAAGGATGCCATACCATCCTGTTGTGGAGGCTACCTAGAGGAGATAGGTCACTTGGAGTGAGCCTTTCAAAGTTAATTATCCTGCCTGGCCCATATGAACCCACATCAGCCACATGCTTACTTCACATAAACAGACCCTTTGTAGTTACCACTTGTGATAACAGTGTCCACTGAAATCCTGAGAGAGAATACATCCCTCCTTTAGTCTATTTCTGTCAGATGATTTTGACAGTGCTAGTAAAATTAATATACCAGGGTTCCTCAGAGCATAAATTTATACCTAGAAGTCTCTTTTCCTTTCCATGCTTAATCAAAACCTAGTAAAGAAAAATACAATTCTTTGCAAAGTTTTACACTTTAAAAATTACTTAAGTGTATATTGATCTAAACCCTATTTTGTCTCTGTATATGTTATGTGACTCTAGTAACTTGTATTTCATTACAAGGGTGGAATAATCCATTCATAACATCTCTCTGTTCTACTTTTTTATTGCACATAGTAGTGAGTGATCAAAGACCAAATAAATAAGCAAATTGACCATGATATTTAACTTCTATACAGTTTGACCATAGATGTGCACATCAGTCACTAGACTTCTTCAAGAAGCTAATTTTTTTCAGATAACTAATGCAGGCATGTGACATATCAATATAATAGCATACTGCCAATGTTAATTTATAGCTTTAGTCCAAGTAAGCACATTATAAATGCATTTTACTTAGTATCCTACCCCTCTAAATGAAATAATGAAGCACATTTTGTATTCCCAGTATGTATTAGTCAGGGTTCTCTAGAGTCACAGAACTTATGGAGTATCTCTCTTATATTGAGGGAATTTATTGTGATGACTTACAGTCTGCAGTCCAACTAACCCAACAATGGGCAGCTTAGGATGGGAAGTCCAAGAATCTAGTAGTTGCTCAGTCCCATGAGGGTAGTTGTTTCAGTTGGTCTTCTATAGAAGTAGGGTCTAACAAATATGCTGGCAAGTACATGCAAGCAATCAAATGAGTGAATCTTCTTTCTTCCAATGTCCTTATGTATGCCTCTAACAGAAGGTGTGGCCAGATTAAAGGTGTGTACCACCATACCTAGATCTGGGACTTGCTTTGTTCCAGGCTAACCTTAAACTCAGAGATATCCCTGCCTCAGTCTCATGGAACTAAAGGCATGTACTACCTTGCCTGGGTCTAAGCTTTTCATGGCCAATATGCCTCAAGATCTCCGTGCCAAGATCCAGGTCAGAAATTTGTGTCTTCCTGCCTCAAGATCTGGATCACAGGTGTGCCCTCTAATTTTGGAATGCAGTTCATTCCAGATACAGTGAATTTGACAACCAGAAATAGTGATTACCCAGTGCAAACCTCAATTCATCTGTAGAAAAAACATTAGGAAGCAGATCAGGCCTTCTAAATTGCTGCTGTTTCTTGGGCAACTCCTTCTGTGTGCCTGGTATGCCAGCTGACTTTGGCTGATCATCTCTTATCTACTCAACACCTGATCGTTGGTAGTTGATGAAACACTCAAAGAAGAGGAATAAGCTTTTGGAACAGGGATAGCGTAAGGGCAAGATGTAGCTGCTAGAGTTTCCCGGTATTATGGTGGATCCATCAGCATTCGCAACTAGAGGAATCAGATTTAATAGGGCTTACAAGTTAAGCTTTTAGTTGTTGCACACAGAGATTGAGTTACCATTGTTTCTGAAAAAAGAAGAAGAAGAA
>NW_022196903.1:19983760-19991705 GCF_008632895.1 Mastomys coucha | reverse complement strand
AGAAGAAGAAGAAGAAGAAGAAGAAGAAGAAGAAGAAGAAGAAGAAGAAGAAGAAGAAGAAGAACTCATCACAAGTCAACAACTTACCAATACCTTAATCTTTGACTCTTGCTACTGGTAACGGATTCCCACCAATATTTAGATTTGTGTCTTATTTAAAGGCTTTTATTAATGGATACTTTCTTCTGTAGCAAAAGCTGCAGTAAATAGGATATGTATGTGTTTGTCAACATTAATATTGAGGGAAAGTCCATGTGTCAGGAGATATTTTTCTTTTCATTTCAGCTATCATATAAATGGTGGCATTTCTGCTATTAAAAAAAATAGGGACTGCAGAATTTGAGAAAGCCCAGTAGGTAAGGGAACAATCCCCATTCACTAGTATTGCAATTATTAAGTGGAACAAAATGTTTGGATATGAATTCACTGATATCTTTCCATGCTCATATACTGCCTGCATCAGTACTTCTATCTCATCACACAGTATCTGAAGATATAGGTGTCTACAGTACTAACTACAAGTTTTTGACTCACAAAGAAAAATAGCTCCAGGAAATAACATTTTCATCATCAAGATTTTTTAAATTGTCATATAGTGCTTTACTAGAGGATGGTGTGGTCATTACAAAATGTTCTATAATGGTCACTCAAATATACACTTGCATTGAAAAAGGGTGTTCTATCCAACAACTGCTGGATGACAGGAGCCTGAGATAGCTGTCTCCTGAGAGGCTCTGACAGTACACGACTAATACAGAAGTAGAGGCTCACCGCCATCCATTGAACTGAGTACAGGCTCCCCAATGAAGGAACTAGAAAAAGGACCCAAGGAGCTGAAGGGTTTGCAGCCCCTTAGCATGAACAACAATATGAACTAACTAGTACCCTCAGAGCTCCTAGGGACTAAAATTCCAACCAAAGATTGCACATGGGGGGACTCAGCTCCAGCATCATATGTATAGCAGAGGATGGCCTAGTCGGTCATCAATGGGAGGAGAGGCCCTTGGTCCTGTGAAGATTCTATGCCCCAGTGTAGGGGAATGCCAGGGCCAGGAAGTAAGAGAGGGTGGGGTAGTGAGTGTGGGGGGGTAGGGAACAGGGGATTGTTTTAGTTTGGGAGTGTTTTTATTTTTATTTTTCCTTTTGGAGGGGAACCTGGAAAAGGAGATATTGTAAATAAAGAAAACATCTAATAAAAGAGAAAAAAGAAAAAGGGTGTTCTAGAAAGTTGTACGCAGACTAGCTCAGTATATCATAAATCTATGTATCCATATTCTTTAAAACATCTCAAACTATGCACGTAAGACAAACCAGGAAATGTCCCTAGTAGATGGAGGGAAGGAGACATTGGCTTCCTATGTATTGGATTATATTATAGGAGAATTGATTTATTTATACAGATGAAAATGATTTTGGACATATAAAACATGGAAGGGTGATGATGTTTAAAAGCTTAAGAACAAAATCCACCATCTCGTAATGATAAAAGAATTGGAGAGATTAAGGATGTAAGAGACCTACCTAAGCATAAAAAAGGCAATTTACAGCAAGCCTGTATGTAGTGATATCAAATTAAATGGCAAGAAGCTCAAAGAAATTCCACTAAAATTAGGAACAAGGCAAGCTGTCAACACTCTTCATATCTATTCAGTTTTGTGCTTGAAGTTCTAGCAGGAAGAAAAAAGACAACTGGAGATAACAGGGATACAAACTGGAAAGGAAAAAATTAAAGTATCATTGTTTGCAGATGATTTGATAGTATATATAAGCAACCCCTACCAGGTAGTTCCTTCAGAAAAGTGGCTGGATACAAAATTACCTGAAAAAAGGGATCAGCATCCCTCCTATATACAAATGATAAATGGGCTGAGAAAGAAATCAGGGAAACAACACCTTTCAAATAGCCACAAACAATATAAAATATCTTGTTGTAACTCTAACAAAGGAACTGGAGGACCTATATGACAAGAACTTCAAGTCTTTGAAGAAACAATTGGAGAAGATATCAGGAAATGGAAAGATCCCTCCTGCTTAGGTATCAGTATGATTAACATAGTGAAACTGGCCTAATTACCAAAAGCAGTCAACAGAGTCAATGAAATTCTCATTAATATTTCAATACAATATTTTACATGCTTGAAAAGAACAACATTCAACTTCATATTGAAATAAACAAAAACAAACAAATCAGGATAGCTAAAACAATCCTGTACAATAAAATAGCTTCCGGAGATATCACCATCCCTCATTTCAGGCTGTACTACAGAACAATAGTAATAAAAACTGCATGATATTGGCATAAAAACAGACAGATTGATCAATGAAATTGAATAGAAGACCCAGAAGTAACTCCACACACCTATGGGCACTTGATTTTTGATAAAAAATAAAAAAGCCAAAATTATTCAATGGATAAAAGGAAGCATCTTCAACAAATGGTGCTAGTCCAACTAGATGTCTGCATGTAGAAGAATGCAAATAGATGCATATCTATCACTCTGCGCAAAACTCAAGTACAAATTGTTCAAAAACCTCAACATAAAATCAGACACACTAATACCTGATAGAAGAGAATATGGGAGATAGCGTTGAACACATTGGCACAGGAGACAAATTCCTCAACAGAACATCAATCACCAACCATGTAATATCAACAATTAATAAATGGGGACATCATGACACAGAAAAGCTTCTGTGAGGCAAAAGACACTATCAAGAGAGAAAAAAGTTCACCTAGAGAATGGATAAAGATCTTTACCAACCCTACATCCAACAGAGGGCTAATATCCGAAAGATATTTTTAAAAACTCAAGATAAATATAACATAATAAATTAAACATAACAAATTAGACATCATCAAACCAAATAACCCAATTTAAAGTGGAATACAGATCTAAACAGAGAATTCTCAACAGAGGAAACTCTAATAGCTGAGAAGCATGTAAAAATGTGCAACATCTTTAGCCAAGAGGAAATACAATTCAAGACAACTCTGAGAGTCCATCTTACACTGGTCAAAGTCAGAATGGCTAAGACCAAAAACTCAAGTGACAGCTCATGCTGGCAAGGATGTAGAGCAAGAAGACTCTACTTGTTTATGGGAGTGAAACCTTATACAGCCAGTCAATGTGGCAGTTTTTCAGAAAACTTTCAATAATCTATCTCTTAAGATCCAGATATACACATTCCTGGCCATATACACAAAAGATACTCTACCATATCACAAGGACATTTGTCCAACTATGTTCATAGCAGCTTTATTTGTAATGCCCAGATATAAGAAACAACCTGGATGTCCCTCAGCTAAATAATGGATAAGGGAAATGTGGAACATTTACACAATGGAGTATTACTCAGATGTTAAAAAAAAAAAAGTCACCTCATAAAATTTACAAAGTTGTTTGGAATTAGAAAATAAATCATATGTGGGGACAATAACAGGAAGGATCAGATGAGGAGAATTGGGGGGAGAATATAGAGAGAGACAGCTGGAATTGGGGGGCATTGAGGGAGGGGAACTTAGTGCAGTGCATCCTAGTGAGGATTTGTAGCCATAGAGAGTACAAAGTCTGAACGGGCCATCTTTTGTAGCCAGGCAAGGCTTCCAGTGGTGGGACTGGGTTAGATTTGATTGAGCTCTTGCCTAAGGAGGTCCCTTGGAGATCTACAAACAATCTAAGCAGATGCTAGGTTAGTAGGTTGATCCCTGAAAACTGTCAGTGGGGCCCCATTGCCCAGAGAATCTTCTACTTAGCACACTGAATGTAGAAGGGTCCAGTGGATGCATGCATGAAACCTTCATTCTAGTTTCTTTGGTATGAAATGTAAGTCTGAAAGAGAAACCTGGAAACCAAAGCAGCCACAAAACCCTCTGTTTATAGCTTTTCCTGCCTGTAAGATATACTAGGGCATTAGTGGCACAGAACTTGTGGGAGTGGGCAAACAATATTGATTTAACTTAGGGCCCACACTATGAGAAGGAGCCCACACACTTACACTGAGCCAGGAAGTCAAAGCTGGATACCCTGGAGAAATGTGGTAGAATCAAACACAACTGGCAAATAATAAATAATAATAATAATAATAATAATAATAATAATAATAATAATAATAATGAACAGATTCCTAATGATATTCAGCTATACTCATAGATGAGTCACTTTTCCAACCATCACCAGAGAGGCTTCCTCAGGCAACAGATGGAAGCAAGTTGCATAGTCCCACAACCAGACATTATGTAAAGAGAAAGTCTAAATTGTAAGCCACCAGGTCCCTTCCCTAGGAGCTTGGAGAAAACCTACTGAAGAGGAGAAGAATGTCTGTAGGAGTCATAGGGGATGGAGGACACCAGGAGAAATGACCCATTGAATGAGCTAAGCAGGTCTCAAGTGGACTCACAGAGACTGAAATGGCAAGCATGGGGCCTGTTTGATGCACAGATGTTATAGCTGTTAGCTTGAGGTTTCTGTGAGACACCTACTAGTGGGAATGTGTGCATATGTAACTCCTTGCCTGTTCTTGAGACCCTTTCTCCTATTGGGTTGCCTTCTCCAGCCTCCAGATGAGGGCTTCTGCCTTGTCTTGTTGTATCTTGTTTTGTCCTGATTCTGTTATCTCTTGGAGGTCTATTATTCTCTAGAGAGAAAATGGGGTCAGGGATTGGATCTGGTAGAGAGGGGATGGGAGGGAAGTGTAGAGGAATAGAGAGAGGAGTAACTATAGCTGGGGTGTGTTATGGGAGAGGTTCTATTTTTAGTAATAAAAAACACTTAAGAACATAATTTTGATGATTCATATTACAACCCCATCCTACTTTACATTTTAATAAACAAGTCTGTATACCTGTAGAGAGAATATCTTATGTCTTTATGGATATGGCACCTGTAAATAATAAAACTGATGGCCTATGACTTAGGCAGGAAATGGCAGGTGGAACATCCAGGAGGCAGAAAGGATTCTGGAACAGTGCCAGGCTGGAGATTCACCCTGGGAGATGTGTGGAGACAGATGCATGTTACTTGAACACAGGTAACCAACCGAATGGCAAAGTGTAGATAAAAATAAATGAGTTATTTTAAATATTATGATCTAGTCAAAGAAGAGCCTAGCTATATGGCCAATGTATTTATAAATATATTTTGAGCCTTATTTCTAGGAGCATGGGTCTGGAAGGTAGAACCAGACTAAACTTCTGCAGCAGAGGAAGGAGAAGCTACTTAGGATATATTTTTTGAGACATCTATTTTTAATAATAAAAAAAAGCTTAAGAACATAATAATTTGGATCATTCACATTGCTTTTGCAATTCCATCCTACTTCACATTCTGATAAACCAATCCATATATCCTGTCTTCTCCCAGACATTATCAAATCTTTCTCTTCAAAAACTGTTAAATATACCGGTTTAATCATAGAATTAGATGATTCTCCTTACCTAAATACCATCAGAGAGATGGTCTCCCAAGAGTGCTGACAAGCCTGTGAGCACAGGTAAGAGCACCACTTCTGCTCAGAGAGACCCGCACTGAGCCCTCAGGTCACACGAACCTAGGAACAGCCTAGGACGGGATCCTTCTGGTTTCTGTCTGCACTCTGAGGAGATCCTGAACCACAGTGCTTCATACCCAACTACACTCGAGAGAGAGCTAGTCTCCCAAGAGAGCTGACTCACTTGTGAGGACAGGTAAGACCACCACTTCTGCTCAAATTCCTGGCCCATGAGGGACCTTCTCTGAGCCATCAGGACACAGGAACCAAGGAACAGCCTGGGATAGGATCCTACCAGTTTTAGTCTGCATCCCTGAGCTGACCCTGTGACACAGCTGTCCATACCCAAATTCCTCTCTGAGATAACTGGTCTCCCAGGAGTTCTGGCACATAGGCTTTCAGGAGGTAAAAGCCACAGTCAGAGATAGCAAGACCAGCTAACACCAGAGATAACCATGTGGCAAGAGGCAAGGGCAAGAACATAAGCAAGAGAAACCAAGGCTATTTTGTATCAGCAGGACCCAATTCTCCCACCAAAGCAAGCACTGTATACCCCAAAACACCAGAAAAGCAAGACTCTGATTTAAAATCACATCTCATGATGATGATAGAAGACTTTAAGAAGGATATAAATAACTCCCTTAAAGAAATACAGGAGAGTTCTCTACCTCAATCTACACCTAGGAGTGATGGTGATGGATCCACAGCTCTCTCTGCCCAATCCTTGCAAGCAGAGAGTTTGCCTTCAGGGAGTGCTCTAACCCAGGCACTTGGGTAAGATCCGCCATTTTCTCTCCAGTGACTTTCTAACGCAGGACCAACCAGGAGGCAAAGGCCTCACAAGTGGCAGGGCAGCCAAGTCAGGATCCTTTCTACCTCAGACCACACCTAGGAGGCACAACAGATCCATAGCCCTCTCTGCACCTTTCCAGCAAGTGGAGATCCTGTCTACAGGGTGTGCTCTGAACCCAGGACTCAGGAAAAACAACTGATCCACAGCCATCTGCACCCAGGTTTTACCAGAGAAGAGCTAATCTCCCAGAAATGCTGACACAGGCTTACAGACACACAGGAGGAACAAGCTCCAGCCACAGACAGCAAGATCATCTAACACCAGAGATCAACAGTTGGCAAAAGGCAAACACAAGAATCTTACCAACAGAAACCAAGACTACTTGGCTTCATCAGAACCTAGTACACCCAACACAGGAAGTCCAGGATATCCCAAAACACAGGAAAAGCAAGATTTGGATCTAAAATCATATCTCACAATGGTAATAGAGGAATTTAAGAAGGACATGAATGACTCCCTTAAAGAAATACAGGAGAACACAGGTAAAGAAGTACAAGCACTTAAAGAGGAAACAAAAAAATCCCTTAAAGAATTACAGGAGATCGCAAGTAAACAAGTAGAAGCCCTTAAAGAGAAAATGCAAAACTCCCTTAAGGAATTACAGGAAAGCACAAACAAACAGGTGAAGGAATTGAACAAAACTATCCAGCACCTAAAAATGGAAGTAGAAACAGTTAAGAAATCACAAAGAGAGACAACTCTGGAGATAGAAATCTTAGGAAAGAAGTCAGGAAACAGATGCAAGCATCACCAACAGAATACAAGAGATAGAAGAGAGAATCTCAACGGTAGAAGACACCATAGAAAACATTGACACAACAGTCAAAGAAAATGCAAAAAACAAAAGGTCCTAACCCAAAACATCCAGAAAATCCAGGACACAATTAGAAGACCAAACCTAAGGATAATAGGTATAGAAGAGAGTGAAGACCTCCAACTTAAAGGGCCAGTAAATATCTTCAACAAAATTATAGAAGAAAACTTCCCCAACCTAAAGAAGGAGATGCCATGAACATACAAGAAGCCTAGAGAACTCCAAATAGATTGGACCAGAAAAGAAATTCCTCTCCCCACATAATAGTCAAAGCACCAAATGCACAAAACAAAGAAAGAATACTAAAAGCATTGCGGGGAAAAAGGTCAAGTAACATATAAAGGCAGGCCTATCAGAATTACACCATACTTCTCACCAGAGACTATGAAAGCCAGAAGACCCTGGGTTGATGTCATACAGACCATAAGAGAACACAAATGCCAGCCCAGACTAATATACCCAGTAAAACTCTCAATTACCATAGATGGAGAAACCAAAGTATTCCATGACAAAACCAAATTCAAACAATATATTTCCACAGATCCAGCCCTTCAAAGGGTAATAAATAGAAAATGCCAACACAAGGAGGGCAGGCATTTGTATTCTCTTAGAGTCTGTATGACATCTACCCAGGATCTTCTAGCTTTCATATTCTCTGGTGAGAAGTCTGGTGTAATCCTGATAGGCCTGCCTTTATATGGTACTCAACCTTTTTCCCTTACCGCTTTTAGTATTCTTTCTTTGTTTTGTGCATTTGGTGCTTTGACTTTTATGTGGCAGGAAGAATTTCT
>NW_022196903.1:19975672-19983402 GCF_008632895.1 Mastomys coucha | reverse complement strand
GCTTGTACCTCTTTACCTGTGTTCTCTTGTATTTCTTTAAGGGAGATATTCATGTCCTTCTTAAATTCTTCTATCAGCATTGTGAGTTATGATTTTAAATCCAATTCTTGCTTTTCTGGTGTTTTGGGATATCCAGGACTTGCTGCAGTGGGAGTACTAGGTTCTGATGAAGCCGAGTAGTCTTGGTTTCTGTTGGTAGGATTCTTACATTTGCCTTTTGCCATCTCTAGATTTTTGGTGTTAGATGTTTTTAGTGTCTCTGACTAGAGCTAGTCCTGTCCCTGTGGCCCTGCAAGTCCCCTGAGACTCATGAGACCTGTGCCTCCCAGCTGGCTGCTCCTGTCTTAGAAACTCACTGGAGAGAAAATGGCTGCTCTCACCCAAGTCTCTGGGTTAAGGTGCTCCCTGGAGGTTGGCCCTCCACTTGCATGGAAGGGGCAGAGAAGGTCGCTGATCCAACTCTGTCACTCAGAAGCTGAGAGGATCCTGTCCCTGCCGCCCTGCAAGTCCCCTGCGATGACCAGTAAATTTTGTCAACAAAATTGTAGAAAAAAACTTCCCTAACCTAAAGAAAGAGATGCCCATGAACATACAAGAAGCATGCAGAACTCCAAGTAGATTGGACCAGAAAAGAAATTCCTCCTATTACATAATAGTCAAAAAAACAAATGCACAAAACAAAGAAAGAATATTAAAAGCAATAAGGGTAAAAGGTCAAATAACATATAAGGGCAGACCTATCATAATTATGCCAGACCTCTCACCAGAGACAATGAAAGTTAGAAGATCCTGAGCAGATATTATACAGACCTTAAGAAAACACAAATAACAGGCCAGGCTACTATACCCAGCAAAACTCTCATTTACCATACATGGAGAAACTAAGATATTCAATGACAAAAACAAATTTACACAATATCTTTCCACAAATCCAGCCCTACAAAGAATAATAGAAAGCACCAACACAAGGAGGGAAACTACACCTTAGAAAAAGCAAAAAAGTGATCTTCTTTCAACAAACACAAAAGAATAGAGCTACACAAACAAGAATAACATCAAAAATAACAGGAAGCAACAATCACTATTCCTTAATATCTCTTAACATCAATGGACTCAATTCCCCAATAAAAAGACATAGAATAACAGACTGGTTATGTAAACAATACCCAACATTTTGGTGCATTCAGGAAATGCACCTCAGTGTCAAAGAAAGATACTACCTCAGAGTAAAAGGCTGGAAAAACAATTTTCCAAGCAAATGGTCCCAAGAAACAAGATGGAGTAGCCATTCTAATATCTAATAAAAGCAACTTTCAACCAAAAGTTATCAAAAAGGATAAGAAAGGACACTTCATACTCATCAAAGGAAAAATCTAACAAAATAACTCTCAATCCTGAACATCTATGCTCCAAGTGAAGGGTTCCCAAATTCATAAAAAAGAAACTCTACTAAAGCTCAAAGCATACCTTGTACCCCACACAATAATATTGGGAGTCTTCAACACCCCACTCACATCAATGGACAGATCAGGGAAACACAAACTAAACAGAGACACAGTGAAACTAAATGGATTCAACAGATATCTATAAAACATTTCATCCTAAAACAAAAGAATATAGCTTCTTCTCAGCACCTCATGGTACCTTCTCCAAAACTGACCATATAATCGGTCACAAAAAAGGCCTCAACAGACACAGAAGATTGCAATAATCCCATGCCTCCTATCAGATAACAACGGACTAAGGCTGGTCTTCAAAAATAACAGAAAGCCCACATATACATGGAAGCTGAACAGCACCCTACTCAATGATAACTTGCTCAAGAAAGAAATAAAGAAAAAATTTAAGGACTTTAGAATTTAACAAAATGAAGGCACAACATACCCAAATGTTTGGAACACAATGAAAGAAGTGCTAAGAGGAAATCTCAGCTCTAAGTGCCTCCAAAAAGAAACAGAGAGCATTCACTAGCAGCTTAACATCACACCTGAAATCTCTAGAACAAAAAAGAAGCAAATACACCCAAAAAGGAGTAGACAGCAGAAAATAATCAAACTCAAGGCTGAAATCAACGAAGTAGAAACAAAAAGAACTATACAAAAAACCAACCAAACCAGGAGCTGGTTCTTTGAGAAAATCAACAAAATAAATAAACCCTCAGCCAGACTAACCAGAGGGATCACAGACAGTATCCAAATTAGCAAAATCAGAAATAAAAAGGGAAATATAACAACAGAAACTGAGAAAATTCAAAAACTCTTGATATCCTACTACAAAAGCCTATACTCAACAAAACTGGAAAATGTGAATGAAATAGACAATTTTCTAGACAGATATCCTCTACCAAAGTTAAATCAGGATCAGATAAACCATCTAAAAACATTTCCATAACTCCTAAAGAAATAGAAGCAGTCATTAGAAGTCTCCCAACCAAAAAAGAAGCCCAGGGCCAGATGGGTTTAGTGCAGAATTCTATCAGATCTTCAAAGAAGACCTAATACCAATACTTTTCAATATTCCACAAACTCAAAATTCAGAAGTAACACTACCTAATTTGTTCTATGCAACCACAGTTACACTGAATATTCTCCCTTGGAGATGGAACTTTTTTTTGTTTAATCAGGAACCTGTCACAATTTCCTTTCATAGAGGACTTAAGAGATTTTTCTCTACTTCTGTCATGTTTAATTTTCCAAATAGATTTTAAAAATTGGTTGAGTGCATATTACTTTAGCTTAAGAAGATATCTTGTATAATTAAGAGGCACTTAACTATTATAAATTATTTTGATGACTTAAAAAATGTCAATACTGAGTTGTATGTTTTAAAATAAATTTTATTAGTTTAATAAAAAATAAAAATTAAAAATAGAATTATAACAGCAGTGGAGGCTACAGCTTCAAGTCATGTAAATTGGCCACAGTCAATCCCAAATTCAAAATCTTGTGCTAAGTCTTCATTAGCTTTCATTTAGTCAATATTCAACAGACTAGTGTCAATTCCCAGGTATTACTTATCACAATATAGATATAAGTGTAATAAATAGATAATGTCTATGTCCTCATGGACAGTAGTGGAGGGAGTAAAAATAGATACATAATGTTGTCTGTGGATCCAGGAAATGGAACACACCTAAAGAAATAGAATTACCTTTACTGTAAAGTCCCAAATTCTCATTTTGGGTCACAAAAATTACATTGTTTAGATATTTGCTTTACACCACATTTAACAGTGCATTCCATATACTCTTTCTCTATGGCCTAGTAACTATTAACCTTTTAAAATAACTTTGAAATCATCTCCTTAAGGAATCTCTGATAACACCAAATTCTTCTTTGTACACTAGAGCCCTTTAAATTTGTCATAGCATGAAAACCACACCATATTGTCTTTCCAACATGCATTACTTTCATCTTCAAATGTATAGAAAATTTGCTGATAGTAAGAATACACTACTTCACTTGGACTTGGGGATACTGAATTTGTGTTTGAGGAAGGAGTTGATAAGACATGAGGTGCTGTTCCAGCTATATGAACACTGATATTTCTGCCATCAGATGACAGGGACTGCAGTGTTTAAGAAAGCCCAGGTGGTAAGGGAACACTTCTCATTTGCTATCATTGCAATCATTAACTGGAACAAAATATTCCAGAGTTAATGCACTGATCTTCCCAAAACATCAGAATGATAATGCTCCACAAATACTGTAAGGCAGGCAAATGCAGAAAACATTTTCAGGTATAGAAATTAAACTTGACAATCAGGAACGAAAAGAAAATTACAGTACTTTATAAAACTAAATACTGAAAATATATTAAATCACATACAAAAATAGAATTATCATTTTAAACTTGAACTATCTGTAAAACAATTATAAAAATTTTTCAACATGAAGTAACCACAGTTCTCTATGTACACTAACAGATTTGAGGTATTCCATTTTTAAAAAAAAGTTTTCATTTTCATATTTGTTTGATCATATTTAAAGCAATGACAGACTACTAAAAATACATGAATTTGCAGTCATTTTATTTTATTCGGTCTTCATTCTCTTTAAACCAAAACTCTAAGTACAGTAGCCTTGCTTGCAATCAGTCTTTGGTAGAAGAATATATATTTTGTCTTTAAAATTCAAAAATAGAATCTTGATTATTAAAATTGAATTACTTTTGCAAAACAGAATCCCATTCAAGATCCCAGTTACTAAGGCCTGCAAGAAACAATAACAATACAGCAAATGCTGTAGATAGGGAAAACTAAGGAGCACTAACGAGCATCTTCTGTGGGAAATCAAAAACATCTCGTGGCAGATGGTGCAGCATGTGAGCAAGTATTGTCATAAAGAGAAGGCTTTTTCCAGGTAAGAGGTAGAAGGCTGGGTTGGGTTCTACACTGGCTTTGATACAAACATTGTCACCGATGCACACATTCACATCTTGTACCATTTGTATATCAGATGTCTCCGCACATGTCATTCTGCTAAAACAGCTGCATTTAAAATGTTCAGAAAAGTATTCCAAGTCTCCAACCCTAGGGTTGCCAAGAACTTCGTACTTTCCAGTTTCTGTTAATTTAATATCAAAATGACTTGGGTTCAAGTGAAGATATACGTCTGAACCTTCTTCTTTTCTTGAACACACGCCTTTCTCACTACAAAGTGTTTGGCTGCACATTTTGGCTGCTAGGGTGACGTTGACTATGTATGGATTCAGGGTCGTCTGCATGTATTTATGTAGGATTGGACAACCTGCCTGTAAAATAATAAGACAGTCATCATAATAAGGTACAAGTTCTTATGTGAACAGATATACTATAGTAACTCTTAAGGATGAAGGAAACATTGGACCTAACAAGTAGTAGGAAATACTTCTTCACTTTAACAAGCAACAGTTTTGTAATGTATATGTTTATCAGGCTACTGAAGAATTGATTAGTTGAGGCTTAACTTATCCTAGCCTTCACTTTCCCCAATAATTCATAAATTAATCAAAAGAATGGAGTGCTATAGCTGTTAAGACTATGGGCTTTGAGGTTAACTTGCCTTCATTAACGACCATGTCTGACAACCTAGGATATCTCACAACCGTTTTTTTTTTTAATGGTTTTCTTTTACACTCCAGATTTTAGTCTGCCCCCACCCTGTCCACCCTTGAACTATTCCATACATCATAACTCCTCCCCACCCACTTGTCTCCATGAGGATGTCCCCAACCCCTACCCTATCTGTCCTCTACGCTCCCTCAGGCCTCCAGTCTCTTGAGGTTAGGTGCATCACCTCACAACCTTTCTAAATCTTAGTTTATTATCTGGATCACATCAGGAAAGTTAGTTATTTGATATGCTTCAATTCCATCACTTGTAAATTAGTGATCACTTTGAAGCCTGACTCATAGAGTTTTTGTGAAGATAAATGATAAATGGGTATGGTATCTACCATTCCTTCAGCTAATTCTCAATCATAAAAAGGTGAGACAAAAACTCTCATTTGTCAGATGAGTTTATATATCATTAAATATATCTCCAAAACTGATGTCAAACATGTATAATGACAGTTCCTCGGCAAAGTGTAGATTACAGAGAGGAGAACCAGAAGTACTCCATCTTAACAGTACCATGTTCTAAAATTTGGACATTAGCCTTTAAAATAAATCAAAGACAGTCATAGTCTCTCATGATGAACAGTTCTAGTGAGTGGATTGACTTTGGTATCACACTGGCAAAAAAAAAGGCAAAGAATCCTGGCCACTCTGATTTGAATCTACACCACTTGATATTTTCCTTGCATTGACATTCTCTATGGTTGAGTCAATAATTGCCTGGCAAATATAACTGCCCTCTAGTCCCTAAAGCATATGTATGCATGTATATGTGTGTGTATGTGTGTGTGTGTGTGTATGTGTGTGTGTGTGCATTTGTGTATGACACACTCCAGTAATCCCAAGAGAATACAAAGGATCATGAGTTAAAAATCATCCTTAGCAACCCAGCAAATACAACCAACATATGCTACATAAGACTCTGAAAACATATATACAAGTAATATTATGTTGATTGAGTGAGTTATATTTAGGAATATATATGTATGTAGATATGTATGCAGTAACAATTAATGGAAAAATAGGTCACTAATATTAAGGAACAGAAAGGGGTATTTAGGAGGGTTTGCAGGGAGGAAAGGGAAGGTAGAAATAGGATTATAATGTAATGTTTAAAAAATCTACATAGATTTTTTTCTATATCTATATAGTATAATCTAAAATAAATAAGTAAATAAAAATAAAATGGCCATCTGTCTGGGCCAGTACCCTAAGAAGACTTTGGGCTCAATTCTACAGCCAGTCCCACAACACCCAGAGGAAGCTCCACTTCCAGGTGCTCTAACACACCCAGGATCCTAGGATCAGATGTGAGGAAGACACATCTGTGCCAACACTGGGAGTAACTGGGACCAGCGGGACCCAAGTACACAGGAACTCCTTCAGATCAGTGGCACAGGTTCCTTTGGGTCTGTTTAGGCTGGTGCCCTGAGCAGACCTTGGGCACAAACTCTGAAGCAAGTCCCATAATTTCCAGAAGAAGCTATATTCCCAGGTGCTCTAATTAGTCCAGGATCACAGGATCAGAGAATCACAGGATCACAGAGACAGCCTGACTCTGAGGAGTTCTGACACAACCAGGATCACAGGAAAAACAGGCCCCAGTCAGATTTAGTCAGGGCAGGTAGCATTAGAGATAACCAGATGGCCGGAGGCAAGCATAAGAACATAACAGAAACAGAAACCAAGGTTACTTGGCATCATCTGAACCCAATTCTTCCACCATATCAAGTTCTGGACACACCATCACACCAGAAAAGCAAGATTCAGACCCAAAATCACGTCTCATGATGATGATAGAGGGCATTAAGAAGGACATAAACAACTCCCTTAAAGAAATACAGGGTTTCACAGAGAAACCCTGTCTCAAAAAAAAAAAACATCCCTTAACGAACTACAGGAAAACACAATCAAACAGGTGAAGGAAATGAACAAAACTATCCAGGATCTAAAAATGGAAATAGAAACAATAAAGAAATCACAAAGGGAAACAACCCTAAAGGTAGAAAACTTAGGAAAGAGATCAGGAGTCATAGAGGCAAGCATCACCAATAGAATACAAGAGATAGAAGAGAGAATCTCAGGGGCAGAAGACACCATAGAAAACATTGACACAACACTCAAAGAAAATGCAAAAAGCAAAAGGTCCTAACCCAAAACATCCAGGAAATCCAGAACATAATTAGAAGACCAAACCTAAGGATAATAGGTATAGAAGAGAGTGAAGACTCCCAAGGTAATGATCCAGTAAATATCTTCAACAAAATTATAGAAGAAAACTTCCCTAACCTAAAGAAAGAGATGGCCATGATCATACAAGAAGCCAACAGAACTCCAAATAGACTGGGCCAGAAAAGAAATTCCTCCTGTCACATAATAATCAAAACACCAAATGTCCTAAACAAAGAGAGAATTTTAAAAGCAGTAAGGGAAAAGGTCAAGTAACCTATAAAGATAAGCCTATCAGAATTACACCAGACTTCTCACCAGAGACTATGAAAGCTAGAAGATCCCGGGCAGATATTATTCAGACCCTAAGAGAACACAAATGCCAGCCCAGGCTAATATACCCAGCAAAACTCTCAATTTCCATAGATGGAGAAAATAAGATATTCCATGACAAAACAAAATTT
>NW_022196903.1:19957408-19975374 GCF_008632895.1 Mastomys coucha | reverse complement strand
TAACAACAAAAATAACAGAAAGTAACAATTACTTTTTCTTAATATCTCAATATGAAAATTAATATTACAAACTTATCCTAATCGATTCAAATTCAAAAGTATAAGGAATTGAAATTTGTTACCTATCATCTGGAGGCCTTTCTAATTTGGTAATTGGAGAAATAGGTCCAATATTGTACAATCCATATACAATTTCTGCTTGTTAGTACCTGACAATGTCTTACCAGGTACCACATAACAGTCTTGAAACCATGCTTCTCCTATCTCAGCCTCTCTATTATTAGCATTGTTTTTTATGTCTTTACACTATACTATGGTTTTCAGAACAGCTTACATATTTCAAAAGTATACAGCCAAAATAAACAGAAACAATTAACTTGGGAGGTGGTTTATAAGAGAATAGCAAAGAGTGAGAATGAATGCTTTGCTTGATGTTTGTAACTATTGTATCAATTTTTGAAGAGAATTTAAGTTACTCTTTCTCTGAGATGAATGCTTTTCAAAATCACCATAGCCAATTAACCAGATTCTTGCCCTCACCTAATGTCTGTGCCACCCTCCAAGCAGAACAATTGTTCATTGAAACAGTTGGTGAATGACTTTCCAGATAGACCATCCTAATACACACACCACTTCTTAAATGAATGTAACTTGTTCTCTGTGGGCTGAGAATGAAGACAATCACTTCACTCAAATAGCTTTGACCATAGTAGGAAATCAGTATCCAAAAATCATACCTACAATTCACTCCGTGGCACAGCAGAACTGTCAACTCTTAGCTTAACTACTAGGGAGGTAAAAACCTTTGGTGATGTGAGTGGCATTAAAGTATAGCCTTATTACAATGAATTCCAATGTCTAAAAATTGTTCTTATTTTGGGCTCGTACCACAGTAAGAGCGAAGATTTCAAACTCTACTAAAAACAAAACAAAATGAACTAAAAGACTTTATCTATTTATGTTCATTTAAAAAAACTAGTAGTGATTGATGTATTATTTTAAAATACACAATTAATATGTTTGGAGTTATTTAAAATTTATATTGAGAAAAACATATGTATTTTCAGTATTGCTGCAGACAAGCATCTACATAAAACTGTTTAATTGATTGCCTTATATCAAATAACTTTTATACAAATCATTTTATTGTTTTATTTTATAAATTTAAGAATATGACAAAAAAACCCAAAAGGTATTGTAGGTATTGAAGTGGGGGGGAGGGTTCTGGGAGGAGTTGG
This sequence comes from Mastomys coucha, assembly GCF_008632895.1. Classification (NCBI taxonomy): domain Eukaryota; kingdom Metazoa; phylum Chordata; class Mammalia; order Rodentia; family Muridae; genus Mastomys; species Mastomys coucha. Next base: position 19,974,136 of record NW_022196903.1, on the reverse strand, counting down.
GGTACAAAAGGAAAAGAAGAATGTGATATAATTCTATTTATTTAAAATATGTTTTTAAATGTTAACTAATTCAGTTATGTAGATATGAAATTATGTATCTTTTCTCATCATAATGCAATAAAACTTAAATCAATTAAAAAAATGAAATTATTCTATTAACACTATAACAGAAAATCCAGGACCATAAGAAGTCCAAGACCTCTAGAAAATAGAAATGACCCTCAGTCAACCATCAGTCAGGTGAACAGAGAGACAAGGGTTAAATAAAAGGCAAACTAAAGAAAGATGATTTGATGATAGTTTTATATGTACATTATGGAAAGATTTATACTTTCTGTCTAAAAAATACTGTATAATTATGCCTACAGGGGTCACCTTCATGTTACCAATCAGTTACACTAAGTGTAGAGTTGGGAACTGAGCACATTATATAGCGTGAGCATGTCAAGTGAATAGCATCTAGTCTAGAGTGTTCTACCTGTGCAGATTCAACAGATACACACCTCAGGCGTTAAGGTGCACATGAAGTAAAACAGATGGCTTATTTTAAGCATTATTTATTTTAGGTTTTAACACAATATATCTTATTATGTCTTTTTATTCTTTAATTTTAATAATGATGGTGTTTACAAGTGACTAACAAAATTCCTGAATATTTAAAAAAAAAAATCAAGTTTTATAAGAAGGGCTGATTAGGCTGGCTTTTTCTCACCACTGGAAGACAAGTCCTTTTTCTACTTCATAATAAAAGATACAGCACAACTTGATTCAGCAAATTCTGAGCATCTACTGTTTGCCCTCCACAGTACTTAATATAATACTTAACAAAGTATATAATACTTAACAAAGTACTTAACAGTACTTTTCTAAATACAATCTCCAAAAACTTTAAAGATAAAATAATTTTGACCTACTTGCAACCAATTCGACTTACCGCACGTTGTGCTAAACTCATAGCATCCCATATTATAATTCCAGAGGGACCCAGAGCAATAATTTCACCAATTGTATTCACAAGGTCATCCTGGCAAAGGTGATAGAGTTAGCAGGGAGTAACAAATAGAAGCATTTACACAGGACAACACCAACAAAGCAAGCATGCTAACCCAACAATAATACTTTAAATATTTTTACACTCTTTACATCTTTTTTTAAATGTTTTTGCTTATTCACTTTACATCCCACTGACTGTCCCCTCGTTGTCACCTCCTCCCACAATCCTTCCCCCATTGCCCCTTCACCTTATCCTCTGAGCAGGTGTGGGCCCCCTGGTTCACCCCACTACATGCACCCTAGTACTTCAAGTCTTTGTGAGGCTAGGCACTTCCTCTCCACTGAGGTCAGACAAGGCAGCCCAGATAGAAGAATATATCTCATGTACAGGCAACAGCTTTGGTATAGCCCCTGTTCCAGTTGTTCGAGACTCAGGTGAAGACCAACCAGCACATCTGCTACATATATGCGAGGAGCCCTACGACCAGCCCTGTATATTCTTTGATTGGTGGATCAGACTCTTTGGGCATACCTTCACTATTTAAAAAGAGGCTATTGTAATTAATTCTGCTGGCAATATCCATAAAATAAAAATAAAACAGTTAAAATATTGTCTGTATTTTATGATTCTCCATGGCCACTAACAGGTCATATAATTACAATAAGCAATAAAAATGTAGTAATTCTGTTTTGGAGAATATATAACTAGCCCTGTTTACATTCTTAAGTGATATACAAAGCTAAATTCATGTCATTTAAAAAACATTAATTTCCAGTAAACGTTACTTCTGAATATTAGGTCAGAGATGCCAAGAATCATTTGTTTACCTCTAGAAGGAATTCAGAGACACGATCAGTAAAAACAAGACGGATATAGACAAAAATCGGGACTGGATTCAATTCATCGCGAAACCTGGACACTCTGATAGATTCCACAACTCGGTAGCGGACATAGAGGGCAGCTTGTCGATTCGACTTCAAGTCTTTCTTCAAATAGACAGAGGGGTAAAGGCCGGTGCTTTCTTTCCATAGCCAGCTAAGACCATCATTTCTTTGCTTTTCCACATCAGGGCAATGCCCATTATATTTAGGGTCTTGAAATTTGTTGTTATAACAATCAGGAAATAGATAATAACCCCATAGGTGTTTTGGTCGAACTAATTTCCCCAGATGTAAAGTCCCTTCCATAAACTTCTTTCCTGCCTCTTCAAATTGTTCTTTGGCTTTCTGGGTGGCATCTGTGATACTAATTCCTGGCTTCATTGACTGGACCAATTCAATAGACTTATTCCTGTAGATATCTTTAGGTTTCCAGTTTCTCAACCAGGTGGGCCTCCATTCTTCCCAGTCAATGATAGCTAAGCCCAATTTGTCTTGTGGGATGTAATACTCTATGTCTGTCTTAGCTTTGGCCAAATGATTTCGCAAATTCCCCTTCTGAGGTATTCCTCCATGATGTTCTGCTTGGTTTGCATCTATGTGAGGATACAAACCAAGTCGATCAACATAAAACAGTGTGACAGGCTGCCCTGTGGCAGTTTTCCGGGGGCTTCCAATTAAAGAGAAGAAGCTCAGATCGATTGGATTATCAACATTTCCTACACAACGTTCAGTTGGGACATTCCAGATCCAAAGGAAAGTTGTATTTGATATAATTGGTGCTGCCCTATAATCCACAGTCAAGGAACATGGAATCAAAAGAAATATTAACACTGTTTGGAATGTGCCCCCAGATTCTACAAAGTTCAACCAAAAGAGGTGTTTAAATCGCAACTCTCCCATCACAGAGAATAATTACTATGTAAGCACTTATCTCTTCTTACACACGTTGGTCTGTCCAGTATTTGATGCAAAAGATTAGAAAGATTGTGACATGAGGCAACTGAAGAAGAATAAAGTATGGTGACTGATTTACAATGAAGATTCTTCTTCCTGTGTTACATTTCAGGAATATCTTGCAGCAAGTTAAATCATCTAAAACTGAAAAAAAAAAAAGACAAATATGGAATTCACTGTAGTCACAATGAGAGCTTTACCAATTCCAATTTTATGCAAGGACTTTATGCAAGTTAATTTCAAAAGACAGAAGACTTTATTTGAAGTATTTAAAGCAATAAGGTTTTTCCCTTGTGTTGATAAAATTCTGTAACAGCCATCACTTACTTCATCTTCCAAAATCATTCCTAATCTGACAAAACACTGAATGTAATTATTTTTCTTACTTCCTTCCCAGATATTTAGGGTCAGGCATCTATCAATATTTTAGAAATTACCAGTTAAAATAATGTAAATTTGTATTTACTGGTTGTGAAAAAAACACTCTGTCATGATCTGCCAATTTTTGAAAACAACCTGTCACAGAATTTGAAAAATATCCATATTTTGTAATTATTTTATGTGTGTGTATGTGAACGTGAGAGTGGTATTGGGAAATGAGCCTAAGTCCTTGCATATGCTAGGCAAATATTCAAATGAGTTAAATTCCCAGTAATTTGTTTGTTTGTTTGTTTGTTGATGCATTTATTGGGTCATGATATTGCTAAATTCCCTGGATGTCCTGGAACTTATAATTCTTTTACCTCAACCTCCCAAATCCCTGGGATTATTTGTGTACCACCATTCCTGCTTCTATTACTTGCTCTTTCTTTCCCACTTTATTATTACTCTTCTATTGTGGACAGCACGAAAGAAAGGAAAACTCACTTTTTTCTAGAGGTAATTTAATAATTAAATATAAGTTTAATATTCCCTTAGGACACTATCAAATCAAATCTTACAGAGATGACCTCTCACTTTTAAAATTAACAGATGACTATATATTGATTGACTCTAAATTTGTTAAGTAAAAATATGATAGGAATTCTGATCTTTAAATACTGTTCCAAAAAGCAAGACTATGTTGTCATTCTGATTGATAACACACTGAAATGTGACAGCAATGAAATGGTCTGAGGTTAAGAATCAGAGATTAAAACAGAAGGAAGTTCTGTATTAGTTAAATTGTCCCTTAATCTTGCCAACAAGCAGATTACTTTGCTTCATCTTAACCTCATCAAATATCATGTTTCATGTGGGCTCAATCAGCTCCTGAACCTGAGAACACTTCTGGATGAATCTAACCAGAAGACCATTACATACACACCATACGTACATACATATGAAGGTGATAGTAAGTCATACCCTTTGCACTTTTTCAAATTTGAAAGTCAGTTATGCACCTGCCAAAGTTCAGTTGCTTCCTCTTAATGAACATGCGTAAAAAAAAAGAAAAACTAAAACAAATAGCTGAAGTAGATTTAAATAGCATGAAGTTAGGATAGAATGGGATAGCTTAGAATGTCCCAGAGTTGCAGGATAAATAATAAGGGTATAATCATAAGGACACTCTTAGTTATCCTGTGTTAGAAAACAAGGAATCCATTAACCCCTGCTCTCACATCACATCCAACACAGAAGACTTCTGTGACTTTAAAGAGTGTGAAGGTTTCTACACACTCTTTAAATGAATTCTACAACAGACACCGATTAGGTATTCTCAAATCCAACATAACTCTGACCCTATCCTTGTAGACACAGAGCTCATAAGCTGACAGCTAAGTACAGAATTTCTCTTCCCCATATCCATGATGGCTTCTGGATGTAGACACAGAGCTCATAAGCTGACAGCTAAGTACAGAATTTCTCTTCCCCATATCCAGAAGCCATCATGGAGTACCAGAGATTTTGATCAGCTGGGTAAACAAAGTTCCCCACAGCCCTCTCTTTGGGCTTTCTTACTTTCCTTAAACACAGAACTTCAGGAAACAGGTTTAGCATATTGTTGTGATTGATGCCGCAAAGTACAAGAGTAGAGAGATACATAGGATCAGTTTGTAAGAGAAGCTGCTCAAAGCTTCATACCTTTCCCAAGTGAACCTCCATCCAGGAATCTTCACAAGATCTACGACCTGAGAATTCCCAAATTCTTTCAAGGTTTTATAGTGACTTCATTGCATAGGCATAGTGGAAGCATTGATAATAACTATGTAAAATGAGATTAGACAAAAAAGAGCTAATAATTGCCTATAAACTGGTGTCAAGGCCTGACATTTCCCTTTATCTCTTGGTGGAACTCATTTCCATCACACTTGGTATGGAACAGCACCTTTGGAAAAAAAAGAGTCTTTCTCTATCAAAGAAGGGAAATTCTGGGGATATATGACACATTCAAAAGCAAAATCCAGGAAAATAAAAGTTTCTATGACTTTTAAGAAGGAATAGAAAATTCTGATACCAGGGAAAAATTATGAACCAGGAACAAAAGGTTGAAAAATCACAATTTATGTACAACAATGTCATAGCTATATATTAATTTGTTTATACTGAGTATGAGTGAATGTATATGTATATTCAGTATAAACCAGCTTGATATATCAAATTGTATAAATCAGTTTGATAGACAGTATTTTTGGAACCTGAAACATTTGAAATTGAATAAAAAAAAAGCCACTGTAATTAATTGCTCACAGAAAGGTTATTTATTGTCTTCAACCTAATCTCTTTAACAAGAAGAAAATAACTCTTATCTAAGTATTCCTTAATTAATGTCTATAATGCCTATACTGTACTAAGCAGTTGAATTTTCTAAGTACAACCAAGAGGTATACAGTTTGACTCAATTCTCAAAGTCAGTTTACCCAGACTTTGTAATATTGCTAGATCTTACAGATGTTTTCCCTACATCTTTAACTAGAAAATATGGATTATATAGTTGAACAGTGATAGAACACACCTTTAATCTCAGCACTTAGGAGCCAGAGGCAGGCAGATCTCTGGGAGTTCATGGCCAGCCTTGTTCACAGAGCATGTTCCAAGACAACCAGGGCTACACACAGGGAAACCCTGTCTTGAAGAACCAAACTTTATAGATTTATATATATTATATGTATATATAACTTGGTTTTATATATTATATATATTGTATATATATATTTATATATATACATATATATATGTATATGTGTGTGTATATATATATATATACACATATATATATATATTATGGGGGGCTGGAGAGATGGCTCAGCAGTTAAGAGTACTAACTGCTCTTCCAGAGGTCCTGAGTTCAATTCCTAAAACCATCTGTAATGGGATCTGATGACCTCTTCTGTCATCAGGTGTGTCTAAGATGACAGTGTACTTATATACATAAAATAAATAAATAAATGTTTTTAAAATATGTACATATATAAAGTAAATAATATATAAAATATATATAATATAGAAAAACCAAGTTATATATACAATCCATATTATACATATAATATATATAAATCTATGCATATAGTTCTTTATAATTCATATACACATGGATTACCTATATAATATATATAAATATATATTATATATGCATATATTATATATGGATTTTAAAGAACTATACATATAATCTATGCATATATAGGTATATGGATTATAAAGAACTATATATATAGGTCCCTTATAATATTAAAAGAATGTATTATGAGAATGTATATAAATCTCTTGGGGTAATGGCTATGAAGAAATTCATAGCACAACACCCTAAAACACAGTGATGTGGCATTTTAAGCTAGTGAGAATTGATCAAATGCATGTGAGAAGGGCTTTCTGATCTATCCCAGAGCAAAATATCTATCATGAAGGGGCTATCCTCTTTGTACTAAGAACATGTCTCATAAGAGGAGACTGGGTGGCTGTTAAAGTGAATCAGTGTTAACAAATGTATTTCATGTCCTATATTGTCAACTAGTTTCTACATATGTCTTCTGGTCATATATCACACATTCCTTCCTCTAGAAATTTTCACTGGTCTCATTTGTTCTTCATAATTAATCTTTTTTTAAAAGCCTATTAGGATCTTGGTTGTAGATATTTCTTTAGAGCAGTGTTTCTCAACCATTTTAGCAAACCTCTATCTTAAAAAAAATTACAATTTTCAATAGTAGCAAACTTATAGTTACGAAGTAACAACAAAAATAATTTCATGGTTGCCGGTCCCCACAACATGAGAAACTAAATTCAACGGCTGTATCATTAGGAGTTGCAAACCACTGCTTTACAGGTTTTTTTTTCCTATAAAATTTTCTATGTATTTGAAAAAATACTGAGTAATATTTTGCTTTGCTCCTATTTACCTATCAACTCAAGTTATCATGATCCATAGATACAGAATTTCAGAGACAAGATAAAGCTTCTTTCTCTTGCTTTGGTTCTAACAAAATGAGTTATCATTGCCCAAGATAAACTGCTTACTCCACAAGTAACAGGTAACATTTGGAGACAGAGTCAGCAAAAAGCAAGGTGCTTTTTCTACATCAGCCTCCCAGTGCTCTGCCTGTAGAGTATGGACAATTAAAGCAAAGCTTTTCTTGGAGCATGTTCACTTGCTGAAGAGGAACCCTCTCCCCTTGTTCTATCTCATCTGTACTTTTAGAGTCTGTCATGCTGGTATTGGTATTAGTACCTAAAAACCTATACATTTCTAATCTCTTCTGACATTCCAGTCACACATGGACATAAAATTGTTATGATGTTTCAAACCATGGTAGGCTAAGGCATGAAAGGCAAATGATTCTACCCTAGCATCTTTGAATCTTGATTTCCTGAGTTAAATGAACTTTAAAGGGGCTTAAACAGACACTTTGACACTACCTCTTGCAAGTTATGAGAACTGTAACACAGTAGAGGCATATCATCTTAGAGAAAAATATACCTTCCATTGAGTGACAATTCTTTCATCACTTGAACCTAAAAAAAAAAAAAAGTAAATATCAAGAAGTTTATAAAAAAGCATGTATACTGTTACCTTGCTGGAAACTTACAAATACCTGCCTACCATCTGCGTCTCCATCATAACAAGAATAATACTTCTTAATTCATGTGAGCCATGGTCAACCTAAATCTACTTCAGCACTCCTAGAACAAGCCAAAGGGATGGCTAGAACTACTGATAACCTTATAGACTGGATTTCACAGCAAATTCCAAGATTCTAGAAGCAGATAACATCACAAAGTGAACTGATTCTCCCAAGCTTGCAGACCACCCCTTTCCCTCTTCTTTCAATTCTCCCATTCCCCTTTAAGGGGAAATAAACATTTCCTATTTCTCTCCTTTCCTATGAAGTCTGACTGATATACTTTTCTCAGTCTAGTCAGCTTTCAGACATGTGACTCTCCTTTTAACCACATTGTTTTGTGAATCAATCACAAAAATCATACAACCCAAGCCCATGCCATATTAACAAGTCCTTCTGATAGTAATTGTAGCATGTAGGTAGCATAAAACATTATGTAGTTAGCGTTCATCCCTGCAATTCTACTAGATACTCACAGTGAGCATCTGGAAGAACTACTGTTACTAGGGCTTGATTGGAACTGGATAGCATTTGTGACCAGAGCATCCTACTGCCTTTCCTTCTGCTGAGACCTTCATGCCTAGGAAAATCTCCAGTGAAGCACAAGTCTGTTTTCTGTCCAGAAGATGACAGTGAAAGTTTCTTTTTTGCTTTTATAGAATAACTTGGCTTTTCTAGTTCATTATGCAGGACAATAATGCAATTAAAACCTTATGATTGGTTTCACAGGCTGTACTTCAAATTTTTAAGATCCAAGTTCTTCTGAAGTGTGTTCATTATGTTTTTGCTAAATATACAGATACATCAGGCAACTCTTACAATATTGAATAACTTAGTATTCCCCTGACTAGGCTGCCTAATTCTAAAATACATACATTAAAAAATCAAAGTTGGCCAGAGTGGTAGTTCACCTTACCTGTTTTTCTTCTACTAATCTGCCTTCTTTCAATTCATTTACTAGATATAGAACCTAAAAAGGCTTAAAAATACTTATTTCTCCTCTCATGTCTGACACATAGAAAGTGCTGGATAAATCTAATAAATAACAATAATAAATATAATAAATCATATTGTCAGTAAGTGTCCCTTTCCCCACCATCATCTTTATATAAGACAGTACCATGAATGAAAAATAAAGCTGCTTCTTCTGTATGACAAAGGACACTATCATTCTCACAAAGTAGCAGGACACAGAATGGGAAAAGATTTTTACCAATTATTCATCTGGTCGAGGATCCCTGCCTTGCTCAACCTTCATCAGAGAAGCCTCTTCTTACCGTAGGTGGGACCCACAACTGGACTATATGCTGGGAATAAGAGATTTTGGAATAGTCAGTCTTAAATGAAGTGTCTCAAGGGTCAAGGAGCTATGCGTAAGCGGAAGTGGAAAGATTGTTAAGAGCCAGAGGGGATGGATGACTCCCAGGAAGTAGTATCTTCCAGACACAACAGGATGGCTGAACTTGTGGATTCATAAAGACTATGGCAGCATGGATAGGGCCTGTACATGTTCATGCCAGATAGGGTCCAAGTACTAAGAGAGAGAAGCAGAAATGGGTTCCCACACCTAAGTGAGAAGCTATCTCTAATTAACACTAGCAAAGGAATGCTTAGTTTTCTCCAATAGAGTCTCACTAGATACATTAAACACACTTAAGGGCATGTCCCTTGCCCAGCCAACACTAAACAAACTCAATGCAATTTTTGTAGACTTTGAGTCTCAAATTACCTTGTTCGGACATTTTTTATATTATTGGTCTTTTGCTTGGATATTTTGGTTTCAGTTTTAGTGGTCTCTGGTTTTGTTTTGGTTTTTTGTTTGTTTGTTCCTTTATGTGTGGGTGTCTGTTTCTCATTTTGTTGTTGTTGTTGTTGTTGTTGTGTTAGTTTGAAGGTTTTTTGCTCTTCTGTTTTATAAAAAGAGAAAAAAAGAAAGGGTATGAAGTTGGGTATGTGAGAAAGAACTGGAAGGAATTGGAGGGGGAAAAGTGTGACCAGAATATATTATGTAAAAGGAAGTTTTTAATAAAAAATTAAATAAATATAGTTTAAAATAAAATTAATTTTAAAAATGTTTTAAAAGTTTGAACTTAGTCCATTAAGAATTTGTTTTGATAGAAATTAACAACTTCAGGAAATGTATGCCACAGAGAACAGATTTGATGAGGCTGAGCCCTAGTCATGATTCTTAGAACCAAACTTTGTGAACCTCAGAGGCAATCTACATTAGAAAGACTTCATAGATCAGGACTTGCTCAAGACATCAGACTGACTCAACCTTTGAATGGATTGCATTCATTTAACTACTTGGCAACTTTGAGAGGGAACCTCACTAGTAAAGGAACACTTAGTTTTCTCCAATAAGAGAATATAATATAATATAATATTAACAACTTAAAGGAGAAATTATTGAAATAAATAATTTAAAATAATTTCTCCTTTAAGTTGTCTTTCCAACTGAATTGAAACCCAATTGCAATGATCTTCTGTTCTTTAAGACGTAACATTAAAAAAAAAATTCTTTTTTTTTACATGGATTGATAGAATAAGTAAATTCAAATAAATAACATTTAAGACAAATAGTAGCAAAGTATTTTTAATGTATGCTGGGTATTTTTATATTAGCCTGACCAAACAAGGGCATGGTATGATCCGGACTGTCCAAATTACAAATGTCTTGAGTCACCTAGCAGAGAAATCTCTGTACTTGTTTGCAAGGGAGTTTCTAGAGTGGGATAACAGGTAGAAAGACCCACACTAGATGTGAGTGGCACCATTTTGTGGGGCAGAACTGGAGACTGGGTAGAGAACAATGTGAACAGCAGCTCCCATTGCTCTGCTTTCCCCGTGTAGACCCAGTATCTCAGGATCGTCATGTTCCCACTGCCTTGCCTTCCACCACAACGGACTCTACCTTCAGACTGTAAAGCAAAAGGCATCCTTCTTAAGTTATACATGTCAGAGGCTCTATGACAGAAATAATGAAAGTAACTAATACATAAAATTAGTATCAAGAACTAGGGCACTGTTGCTTTGATATACGGTACTGGTTAGTGATGTCCTAGTATAGTGTAAGCAGAATTTAATGGTCTGTTCTGGTCAGCTTCTTAGAAGACAGGCGCAGTAAGAAAGATGCCGGCCAGTCATAGGGTTTCGGAAGATAAACAGGTCTCAATCAGGGACTTGAATAGAAACCTTCTTGCTGCATTCTGGTGAAGACTATGACAGCATCCTGCACATGGCCTGAGAACTTGAGTGTGGCTGAGTTAAAAAACAATGGATTATGTTGTTTGCCTTTGAAATCTCAAAACAAGGCAATATCCAGGATCTGTCATAGCTAGTGCTTATGTATTTGTGGGCCTACAGAGAGAAGAGAAAAAAATTAAACCAGTAAGATTACTAAACATCTCAACTGAATGGAACAAGCAGAGAGCTTAAAGTTACAGACCAAGTGCTTGTGGAGACAGGGGTGTGGGGAGGAGGTATGGGATATGGAACGGTCAGAGGTGGACTGGGGGGGAATAAAATCTGGAGTATAAATAAATGAATAAATAAATAAATAAATAAATAAATAAATAGAAGACTAAAAAAGTGTCAAGTTTATAAAGGTTATGTTTGTGATGGCTAATATTTATTGTAACCATGGCAGTTTCTAGAAATATCTGGGAGCTAAATCTCTAATCATGTGATAAGGTAGTTGCTAGATTGATTGGGTTAATTGCTATGGAAAGACTCTTCCTGAAGGTGGGCAGTACCATTCCATATGTTGTGATATTTAATTGAATTTAAAGAGAGAAAGAGAGAGAGAGAGAGAGAGAGAGAGAGAGAGAAATCAGCTTAGGCCAACATTCCTCACTGTCTCCTGACTCTGAATACAATGTAATTTTAACAGTCACAAGACCTCCCTACCACAATAGACTACATCCCAAATTGTAAATAAAAAAAAAAAAGTGATTCATCCCTGAATTGTTTCTAGTAGAGCATTTGGTTGGTCAAAAGACAGACAGACAGACATGACTAATATAGTCTGATTGTGCTTCTGATTCAGAAAAGGAAAGGGAGACCACTGATCAAAAATCATAAAAGCAATCATTAGCATTACTCCTCAGCAGAAAAGCCAAACCAATATGCTTTGGCTATTAACATATCTTATATGTATAGATATAAGCTATCATCAATAAGCAACATAGTCGTTCTAGAATAAGTCGTAAGTATGCAGCATATACTATACAAAAAGGAAAATGAACCACAACTTCAACCTCAGAACACCATCCTAAGGATGTTTTAAAATTCATACTTCTCTCTGCCTCTCTGGACACAACTACATAAAAATCCAATGACCCTGTTTCTTCTGGGAGAGAAAGCTAGAAAAGACATTTTTTCTTTCTCAGGAGGAAAAGGGTGGAATCCTCCTCCAGGTATTCTCACCTGAGGCAGAAGTAACGGAAGAGCAGCACATGATCAACACGTGAGAATCTGAGTAAGTAATAACAGGCAAGTGTCCCCGGAACTCAGCAAACTAAAGAGTACAGAGAAGGAAGAAACTATGAGCAGACCTGGGAAGCTGGCTGTGAAAATATCCAGAGGTTTTTATGGGATGTTATGTTTAGGCTGTTAGAAGAACATGAGGTAGAGAGAAGAGCTTTATAATAACTAGTTCTTTGCTTTAAAATAAGCACACCAAACTAAAACACATTAAAAAATAAAAACAGGTATGGAGGAAGTTTCAGAGAGTGTAAAACAAACAAACAAAAACTTTCAAAATTCACAAGCTTGATTGTAACTACAGTGGCAGGGCACCCAGTGTCCTGGGAGTTGCATCTAATAGCACTTTATACATAATAAATGCTATTGAATGACAAGAAATGCATTGTTATGTACATCCTAATACCTCATGAAGCAGACACAGGGGTTATTATACATTGCAGATAACATATTACTTTGTTTTACCTTGGAGCAAGCGAATCTGTCTTATCCTTTAGCTCCAAACATCAGAACAACTTCTCTTCCACTAATTAAGCTCTAAAAGGCTTAGTTCAGGAATTCAGGTGAGGAAGATGAACCAATTGGGGTCAAGCCAGGTGAGTCCTCAAGTGATCTGCTGCATTTTAAAGCCCAGCTTGAACCAGTTGGGACACACTTATAACCCCAGTACTCAGGAAGCAAAGAAAGTGGGGTAGGTGAAAATCAAAAGCTGGTCTGTTCTACATAGTGAATTCCAATACAGGTAGGACTACGGGACAGAACTCTATCAAAAGTCCAAACAAATGAGCTATCTTGAGTGATACAGGAACTGTTTTCAGCTAGCTTTAGGTCTTAGAGCAAAGTTTAAACCTCTGAGGAAGAGGAATCCAGAAAGCACCAAAGTAAAGGATTGAATGGGATGGGATGGGGACATGGAGCCTGGAACCAAAGAACAGAACCAAAGTGTTTGACCAAACCGAGGCTGTGCCCAAGAAATCTTTATGTCTGAAACCATCAAGGTTTGCAATCAATTGTAACTCTGATGACCACTGAAACTCAACAGGATATATTTACAAAGGAAGCAGAGATTGCTCCCCATCTCAAGTCCCCTCCTTCCATACTCTTAATACTAGAAAATTTAGGGAACGATAGAAAAATTGCCATAGGCCTATTTATAGGAGCAAGTTCCTCAAGTGCCTTACTTTCTCACCTAGAAATGATGCTGTGGGTTTTCCATAAATCTTTGACACCCACAGCCTATGTATTGGTCTCTCTAGATTCCTGCTCAATCATAACTTCTCACACCTCTGTCTGCCCTGATGTCAGTTCCTTTCTGTGGCTTGGTTTTTACTGATACACTATGGCTACCCTTCCTGGGATGACTTAGATTCTGTTATTCCCTCTACAGTCTGCCTTAAGAATCCTTTTAGATATAATCTATACAACCATATTTGGACTACTAACATCAAAGACAAGGCCTAACATCCATTAGATTCAAGTTCATTAAATCCTGATTTCTCTTTCTGATTTTTCTGATTTATTACAAGTATTTTTCCATTTTTCCAACTCCTGATCTACTTTTATAGATTTTATGACAAAATAATTTATATCATATGCTTTTATATCTAAAATGTTTAGGTTTCTAGATTTTACTTTATATTATAGGGCTTTGGTTTTTGTTATTGTTTGGGGTTTTTTGTTTGTTTTGGGGGGTTGGTTTTGTTTTTTGTTTTTGTGGGTTTTTTTTTTTTGCTTTTATAGTATTTACATACATACAGTAAGATATCTTGGATGAAACCCAAACCTAAACTTTAAATTTACTTTTTCATATATACCTAATAGTCAAAGGCTGAAGACAATTGTACACAGTATTCATTTTGACTAAACACATGAGGCCAGGTATGTAATTCTCTACTTGTGGTGTCATGTTGCTACTGAAAAAGAGTTCCAAAAAAAGAATTTGAGCAGGACACAGACAGTTTGGGCAGAAGTTTGTTTAGCAAAGCAAAGTGACAGTGTCCCCAGGCTCTTGCAAGTAGCCATCCCTTTGCATTAAAGCCTGCTCAGAAGTCTCTTGCAGCCTCCTTCCCATTCCAGTGTTATTATTAAGTCCCCACCTTAGTATCACCTCTTCTCTGCTTCTAATCATGCACCACGATCCTTTGCCAGCTTCTCGGGATACTGACTAGTAATGCATGAATCCGTGTTGGGAGAGTGTCCTACAGCCTAATTTCTAACACTCTAACTGCAGCTTCAAGGATGTCTAACTACAAAGAGGCATTTTAATCACTAGGAGACATAGTTACCTCATGTGGAACTTTCTAACTAACTCATCGGGATATAGAAAACCATAAAAAGGGTAGATGTCTCAGGACAGCCTCCTGCTAATTTCTGCCTCTCTACCTACATACTCTAACCTTTCTTCTCTAAAACTCAGGTCTCTGAAACAGTCACAGGGCAACGTGATGGCTTGGTCCTATAAATCAATACTTCTTGCTGAATACGGTGCTTTTGCCTTCAGTGTTCCAGGGCTCCGCCACCTGGCAGGAAGCAGGATCAAGAAACCCTACCCTCGCAGATCACTATTGCCCATGGGCCAAGTGTGAAAACTTGGGAAACCTTGTTGGGTTCCATCTGATGCTAAGTATAACAAGGAAGTACATTGGCCCCGGGGAAACGGATAAGTACATCTTAAATGAGAGCAGTTATTGTTTAATAGCTCTCACAGATAAAATGTGAAATGTTCCTCTCAGGCTCAGGTATTTAAACACTTGGTCCTCAGCTGGTTGCAGTCTTGGGAGGTTATAAAATGTTTGAAACTGGCTTCTGTTGAAGACGTACACCACCTCGAGCAGGGTGGGGTCTGAGTTTCTAACTCATTTTTTTTTTCATTTCTTAAAGATTTTTTATGTGAAGACACAATGTGGTAGATCCTCAGAAACTGCTGGCCCTGTCAGCCCTACAGGTCAGTTTGTGTGCAAATGGGGCTGGCCAGGGCAGCAAGGAGGGCCAGCAGAGCAGGCAAGTCTGTGGAGTTATGCAACAAGAAGGTGACTCAATCTCCCTCACACTGAGGGAGACTGGCTGTACAGAGTAGGGCAAGGCTCGGTACAAGGTCAAAAGTTCCCACTACATGAATGCTTTCATAGGTGGCCTCCAGCCCCATAAGGATCCCCAGCAGAGAGACCCACTCCAGCACTTCCTGGCTCTGCAGAGCCACTTGTACTGTTCTCAGTCTGTTTGCCCAGGGATGGAGACAGCTTTGACGCTGAGAAGATTCTCAGTCCCAAGGACACCCATCTGTGCTCCTGGTGGCCCACATGATCTTGTGGCCAAGAAGGAACTTAGTCCAGTGCCTCTGGACTGCAGTCCACTCCTCTGTCCATAGCTTTGCCTCTTCCCTGACTCTGATGAGCCAACAACTGGTAGGTACAGCCTGCACAGGTCCACTCCTGATCAGCAGCCTCAGCCTGGAGTCACTGCCAACCCCATCCCGATGACCATCGTTTGGAGAAGGCTCACGGCCATATTCCTTTCTGGTGTCAGTTTCAGACTCTTCAGGAACACAGACACGGTTTAAACCAGGCATAAACAAGTTAGGGCAAAACAGAAGACCCTTAAGATACTGGCTTCTGAGGAGTGCGGCCGCTGGTCACAGCAGATGCATTTGGGACTCACAGACGCTTTGTCATTCTCATACGACATGGCTCTGGCTCTACCAGCGTCTTTACTTAGCACCAGAGAGTAGCACTGGGTTTTGCCTTTTTTCCTCTTCCTTCATACACAGGACAAGCCAAGATGAGCTCCTTTACGACAGAGGTAGCTGCAGTCGTCCTGACTTAAGGAAGATGAATGACCCACGATGATAATTTCAAAGAAATATGTTTTTATAGTCAGGTCCTTAGGAAACCAGGAGAGCAGATGTACAAGAGCTTGGCTGCCCTTGGCTCCCATTGGCTCCCATCCTTGTCCTCAACAAGAGGTAGGAGAGGATGAAGAAGGCCCCAGTTAAGATCACATAGAAGCTTCCAGTTGTCTCGCCCAGACCGTGCCACCGTGGAAAAGCATTTCATACTTCCTGTGAGTAGGCCAGTCATACTTGTGAAATCTGAGTCCATGACATCTCGGTATCAGTTCTGGTCTTCTGTGTCCGTATAGATGTCCAAAGCCAGCAAAGTATCTCATGGAAGGGAAGAGGGCCACGACTAACCGATTTAAGCCTGGTAACCTCAGAGGCCAGTTGGTCAGCCATCCGCTCAAGTCTAATCTGCCATTGCACCCTCCAGGGTTCCACTCAGGGGGTCCGCAGCAGAGTGACCCTCTTCTAATTCATTTTCTGTTCTGGCTTAACTCTCTGTTTCTTTCTTTCTTTCTTTCTTTCTTCTTTTTTTTTTTT
>NW_022196903.1:19906853-19957360 GCF_008632895.1 Mastomys coucha | reverse complement strand
TTTTGGTTTTTTGAGACAGGGTTTCTCTGAATAGCCCTGGCTATCCTGGAACTCAGGCTGGCCTCGAACTCAGAAATCCGCCTGCCTCTGCCTCCAAGTGCTGGGATTAAAAGGTGTGCACCACCACTGCCTGGAGAGTATCTTGAGATGTCAAAATGTAAAGACATTTCAAGTTGACCTTTCATTGCTATGGATAAAACTACCAAAGCCTTCCAAACCTTCCAAACTATAATGGACTCTCTGCCCCAAAAAGGTGTGGCCAAACCAACCTCTTCCCCTTTAAATCTATCTTGGCAGTATTTTGTCTCAGAAATAAAATTTAAAACAAAAAAGTGCCCATTTCAAAACTTGGAAGCACGAAGAAATAAGCTTACTTTAAAGTGTGCACAGGGACCAGAAATACAAAATCCAAAAGGGCTTCTTAGTGCGAGAGGAGGGCAAGCTGTAGACGTATCAGTCAAAAGACATTTGGTGAAACTGACCACAGAACCATCCTTTATCTTCCTACTTTATGAAACCATCCAGTGAAGCAATACTGGCCTTGTTCTTTCTCATGTTTTTCTCCCACCACCCCATAGGTATTGATGAAGAAGCAGCAATTCTCACTCAACATGAGACAGGGAACAGCTGTGTCAAGTAATCCAGTACTTGCCACTGAGCTGATGAGGCTACAGTAACCTTCCAGGAGTCTGCCATCATCCAGTTTGTTTGTTTGGTTGTTTGTTTGTTTGTTTGTTCATAGACAAAGTCTCACTCTGTAGTCTAAGCTGCTCTGAAATCCCTGACTCAAGCTTAAAGCTCCGGCCTTACTCTTCTGAGTGCTAGGATTACGGGTAAACCTTCACACCCAGCGCAAGGGGAGGTTTATGATGTTGTGTTTTGATGATGTAATCCCTGCAAACAACCCCAGCACATCTCAACACACACACACACACACACACACACACACACACACACATACACACACACACATACACACACACACATACACACACACACACACATACACACACACTCCAGAAACACCACTAACTGAGCTTATTGTGATATTTATATTTTTACAAAATAAATGCTGTCACGTTAAGATGAGTGTGTATTAGGTGGGAAGTAGATGGAGTTGGACAGGGGAAATGTGGAGTAGATATGACATTTCACAGAATTAGAACACATTAGATCAAATAAGCACAGTAGAGTACACACCACCTAACAACCCATCTGACAGAAAAAAATACACATTCCTTTCAAGTGTATTTTCTATGAGAAACTTTCCATGTACCAGACACTGATGGGGCACATCTTGAATTCTAGCACTTGGGAGGCAAGCAGATATCTGAGTTTGACACCCGCTCCAGATCTACAGAGCAAATTCCAGAAAAACAGGGCAACACAGAGAAATGCTGCTGTCTTGAAAAATGAGAGAAGGAACAAAAGAAAGAAAGAAAAGAAGGAAGAAAGAAAGAAGGGAGGGAGGGAGGGAGAAAAGAAGGAAGAAAGGAGGGAGGGAGAGAGAAAAGAAGGAGGGAGGAAGGGAGGGAGGAAGGAAGGAAGGAAGATTTACCTCAAGAACAGACAAATAAAACACCCAATATTAAAAACAGGAAAAACATTTCTATGACAGTACCAACCTGGAAGCACCCACCATGATAGACAGTTTCCCTTTAACCATGACTCAAAACAATTCTCCCACCCTTCAGATGTTACTTGATATATATTTTGTCATAGTGATAAGAAAAGTAACAAGCACAAAAAAGAGATACCAAGAATTGGGGTTGTCACAGTGCACTTGACCATGTGGTTGAAAGGCTTTCTGAGCTTCAGGAGGAATATGGAAGAATTTTGGACAGTGGGACAGTGAAGCTGTAGAGTTCTGTAAACGGTGACTTAGTGGGACATTGTGGTGGGAACTCAAATTCCAGATTTACAATAAAAATGTGATTAATGAAGGTTTAGCTCAAGAGTTTTTATAGAAAAACAAGGGAGGCATCAGGGGCTGGGCTAGAAGAACTTTGTGTTATATTATGGCAAAGAAGATGGCCACACACTGCCCATGTCCTAAACATTTGAGGGAGATGGAAATAAAAACTAATGGGCTAAGTTATTTGGCAAAGAAAATTT
Organism: Mastomys coucha; assembly: GCF_008632895.1. Classification (NCBI taxonomy): domain Eukaryota; kingdom Metazoa; phylum Chordata; class Mammalia; order Rodentia; family Muridae; genus Mastomys; species Mastomys coucha. The sequence continues at coordinate 19,955,245 of NW_022196903.1, read as the reverse complement.
CAAAACAGCATAACCTTTAGGGTGTGAAATGATTATTGCTCACTGTTCTTAGCCGAGTTTCCTGTGAGTTTTGAGAAATAAGTGGAACATAAAGACATGAATAAAATGCTCACTGAGAAAGGAATGTAAGAAAATTTAAAGCTTCAAATAAAGTGGCTGTAAACAAAGTAGTGGTAACTGTTAAGAGATTGACCTAATCAAATAGGAGCATTGTGATTTTACGCAAGGATGAAAGGAAAGTTACCCTGAAGGCAAAAGCATAAAGCTTTATTTATGGTTTCTGGCTTTCCTCAAATCTCTCTGTGCTATGTCCCTGACTTCTTCATTTTGGAATTGGAATATTTACTCTACCATTGTACATTGGAAGTATATAATTTGTTATGTTGTGTATTTTGATTTGTTTTGTTTGCTCGGAGAGGTTCAACATTAAAAAAATTACCTTTGGGGGCTGAACAGATGACTCAGCAGTTAAGAGCACCGGATGCTCTTCCAGAGGACTTAGGTTCAGTTCACAGCACTTACACGATGATGGTTCACAACTCTGTAACTCCAGTTGCAGAGAGTCTGGGTATTTCCTTTCTCCTTGGAAATGTTCACCAATCATTGAATTATGCTTTCTATCCCTTTCTTTACCTTTATCCCTCTGAAACACACATAATTTTTTTATCCATTTAATAATTTCCTTTTGGTCCTGTAGATAGTCTTCATTCTTCATATCCTTTTTTTATTACCCTTCCAACAGCAAAATTAAACAAAATAGTTAAGGTCAAGTTAAAATGTGTATGCAAAGGAAGGGGAACAATTAACAGTGTAAAAATTACATTGTAAATATTGGAAAAATATTTTAATTACTTTTTTGAGATTATAATATAATTACACCATGTCCCCCTTCCCTTTCCTTCATTCAACCCCTCCTAGATGTCCCTCCTTGTTTTCTTTTCAATTCATGGCCTTTTCATTAACTGTTGTTACATATATAAATACATATGTTCATACATACATACATGTACACACACAAATATATATACATAAACATAACTCCTAAATGTATAAATACAATATGAAGAACTAATATATTAGTTCTAATATATTAGTGTGTATATATATATATATATATATATATATACCATATAGAGAGCTGAAACAACACAGTAACAAGAAAACAACTCAAGTAGTAAACTTACAAGAGGCTTGAACAAATATTTCTAGAAAACAATAATTAAAATCACAATATAATATCATCTTATACCTATCATAAAGGCTATTGTTAAAGATAAAAAACAAATTGATTCATTATAGAAAACACTATGGCAGTTCCTAAAACGCTTACAGTGTAGTTGTCATATGATGTAGTGATCACACACTTATTTTCTGAGACATTAGAAATCAGTTCATTAAAGAGGTATCTGTGGGCTGGAGAGATGGCTCAGTGGTTAAGAGCACTGACTTCTCTTCCAGAGGTCATGAGTTCAATTCCCAGCAACCACATGGTGGCTCACAACCATCTGTTATAGAATCTGATATGTGTGTCTTTCTTCTGGTGTGTCTGAAAATAGCTACAATGTACTCATATAAATCTTTAAAAAAAAAAACTAAAAAAAAAAAAGAGGTATGTGCACTCAACTGTATTCACTGAAGTCCAATTCATCAATATCAAAGATATAAAATCAATCACAGTGTCCACCAACAGATACGCAAAGAGGAAAAATATGATGTGTGTGCATAATGGCCTTAAGGAATGCTGATATTTGTGGTAACATGGGTAGAATTGCAGAAAGGTATGCTAAATGGTGTAAGCAAAGACCAACTACCACAAGTTCTTAGTTATAGTGAGTGTTGTGATCATAAAAAGAGAAAGAGCTATAAGATTATGTTCTGGAGGAGTTAGGCGTAAGAGCATGCCCCATGCTGAGGCATTCCTTCCCCCTAAGGGACCAGGCACACACTGGTATAGTATAGATTAGAGTTTATTTAGGGGATGGGGAGGGGATTTAAGAGGGTAGCAGAGGCAGAGAAAGGCAGAGAAAAGGAGAGAGTAAAGAAGTAGAGGCCGGCCATGACCACGTGGAGAGAGGGGGAAGGGAATATGGAGAGAGGGGGAGCAAGGGGACAAGAGGAAGGGAGAGAAGCAGGAGTAAAAGGGAGAGGAGGGGGTAAGCAGCCCCTTTTATAAGGCCAGGCCTACCTGGCAGTTGCCAGGTAACCATGGGGAGGAGCATACCTGGCTGCTATCCGTGGGAGTGGAGTTTATGCAGAATGCTAACAGTGGGGACACAAAACAATTTAGTTCGTAGAAGCCAAAAGTAGAAGCTTGGTTAGAATCTATAAGGAAAATATGGAAAGTAAAGAAATAATAGCTAACACGAAGTCTTAGAACACATAGGTTTTTCTTTTGAAATCTATTTTACAGCATGATATAATAGACAAGTATATCTTTCAGGTCAAGATGATTAACTGTAAATTTCAAATGTTCTTATCACATGAAAATTAGTATTTTAGGAAATAGATATGTTGGCTTAATTATCAGAGGTTGTTTCAAGGATCTAAACACCACTTTGTATACCATAAATTAGACAATTATAAATTGTAATTGGTGATATTTTTAAGAAGACACAAAATTTTTCTCTTTTAAATATTTTATTATATACATGTATTTACTTGTTCACTTTTGTGCCTGACCATTATGCATCGCATAGGTATGGAGATCAAAGAATAGCTCATGAAAGGTAGTTCTTTCCTTCTACCATGTGGATTCCTGAGATGAACTTCAGGTGATCATATATGATGGCAAGCACCCTATCCCATGAGCCATCACTACAGCCTCACACTAACTTTTCTACATTTTGCTTTTATACAAGAGGGAGTATAATGAATAAAATAATAATATAACTATTATTGTTGTCGTAATAATAATAGTGTTGTAAGTTACATTTCTGTATAACTTGACTAACAATAATAAATAAATTAATAAATGTCCAGGTGTCTTAATGTTTCTGTTGAGATGGGATGAAAAGGTAACTCTTTTATGCCTCAAAAGAAAAGGTTCAAGCCTGAAGCACTTCTTTGTGTCTTAAGTAGGTTCTACCACCGTTCTGCATCATACATCAATTCCATGAAGATTTATCTGATGGTCACAAGGATTTTAGGTGAAAAGAACAAGTAGTCAATGAATGGCTACTAAGACTGCTAAAAATAGCCCAATACTTTATGGTCCTGGTCCTGCCACATTCCAGATCACCACAATCTCAGAAGCTCTATCAGTCAGTGAGCCTCTTATGAATCTTTTGGTGGTGGTGCACACATTTAATCCCAGCACTTGGGGGCAGAGGCAGGTAAATCTCTGAGTGTGTGGCCAGCCTGATCTACAAGGTATGTTCCTAGGACATCCAGGGCAACACAGAAAAAAAACAATCTCTAGAAAACTACATAGTAGTAGTAGTAGTAGCAGCAGCAGCAGCAGCAGTAGTAGTAGCAATGGTAGTAGTAGTAGTAGTAGCAATCTCTGACATAGATGTAGCTTCTTTTGGACACTTCATTTCATAGCCACATAACAAGTTCCAGGCCAGCCTTCTGAACTGAAACTCTAACTCAAAATAAAATAACTGTTAAAGACCTTGCTTTAGTTTGTATAAATCCTCACCTTTAATCCCTCTACTGGGAAAGAAAAAGATTTTTAAATAATGTGCATGAAGATTATGAAATTATATGAAAACCACTCACATCATTAATTGAAACACAGGTCATAAAATATAATGACAACAATACAAAATCATTTTACAAGGAATATTAGTAAAGAATACACAAAAAGTTTTCATCATATATTAAGGTGTTTATTGGTGTTTCCTTTGGTTATTCTTAAAGTTTTATAAATGCTCTATAATGATAATCACATAAACTTTCATATAAAAATTAATTTAATTTTTTAAATTGTTAATCTGTGTACATAATCATATCTTTCATTCATGTTATTATTAAAGCATTGTTTGTTTGTATAGTACATTTCAAAATTAAATGTTCACAGTCACCTCTAGCAAGCAGGGACCTGAGTTGAGAGAGTTAAGAAAGAGGAGAAGACATCAAGTGGTACCCCTTCTTTTTCAGTATCATCATATCCTTTTTGAGCTTCTCTTCCCATCGAATTTTCCTTATGGAAAGAAAATCGTATCCCCTCAGAGTGTTTCTCGAGACCACAGCACAATATCTAAGTGACTATAAATGATCCCTGGCCACAGAAAAAACAGCTTGACTTCTCTTTGGTGATCAGGAGATTGTCCTGGATCAGCTACCTTGCTAAGAACCCAGGAGTGCAAAGCAAATTACTATGCTAATTTGCTGAGATAAAATTATACTACTAAATTTCAGTTGATAAAGGGGATTCTAAAGAACTTGCTAAGACTTATACCACCACATACATAGTGAAAACCGTGACTCAAATCAGGTTCAAAGTGATTCTAAATCCAAATCTACTACTCAGCATTTAGATGGGGAGCAGTGGCAGACAAAGCAGCTGATTTTCCTTACACACTTTCTTTTCATTAAAAAAAAAAAGGTTTTGCTTTCAAAAGTCAGCATGGCTCCAGCTTTTGGGTCTCCAGCTCAGTGGATCCTGGACCTTGTTGTAGTTTGCAGACTGGTAGGGTCTGTGAGGGAAGAAGCTGATAGTTGGGATCTGGTTCCTGAACTCTCTCTTCCTAAGAAACCACATTGATAAATAATCCTGCCCTCCATGAGTTCATCAGGGAAACAGACACAAGTGAAGCCAAGGCTGGCACAGTAGCCCTGCATTTCACCTTCTATGATGAATTAGTTCACCCAGTTCTGGCTGAGTTGATCTGTCTGTTGAATTAGGTTGGTTACATTGCAACCAGTCCTTAAATAAACTGTTACCTAGAAAATGTGCTTGAAGTATCAAGCTTAGTATTCATTTGTATACTTGTGTTTATATAATTAGAAAAAGAATACAATTCTATTTAAATGTAATTGAAATATTCAAGTAAGAAAACAGTATGCATTGCTTTGTTCTCTTAGATCTGGTTTCTAACCTAAGTGTAGCAAATAAGGTAATAGGTTCCTATTTATGTTGTGGCACGTATGTTGATTTATAAAGCCTCTCAGAGGAACTCATAAGAGAGAAGAGTGTGAAATCCATCTGTTCCCTAACACCCTACTTAAAAGGATGCAATTCCCTTTAAAGTCAATTATGTCACAACTGAACTCTTTGATAACCTGCTAGAACTAGCAGACACATTGTTATTACAGAGCTAGAGGAAAGGGAAACCCCAGAGGGGCCACTGGTCTCTGTCATTTCTCTACAGTCAGCCCCCTCATATCCCTCATAACAGTGACACAGGAAATTCTCTGCCATCACAGCTAGGTCAGCATTTGACGCTCTTCCCTTCACTATGAATTCTCCATCCTCAGAGGCCTCTATGTGGTAACTTGCAGGGTTCAAATGGAGGTAATGAGCTGCTTTCCATGTCTTCCGTACACATCTCCCATTATTCTTGCAAAGATGATGACTGCATTCCTCAGCTGCTCTGGTCACATTGACTATGTAGCTGCCAAAATCAGAATTTACAAAGCGGTTCACCTTTGTACAGTTCTCCTGGAAAGGTTTAAAGGAAAAAAAAAGATGGATCAGAGGCAGCTCTTTAGACTGAACTAAAAGGATGGCTTTGTTACCAAAAGTTAGTAAACTCTTGAACTCTACTATGAGCCAAAGATCTCAGTACAGAAATGAGAAAGGCTCTAGACAGATGTTATAGTTAGTCAAATTAACTGAACCAGCAAGCTAGCCTGAGTCAACATGTAGGTCCTTGCCTTTTTTCAAGTCATACATTGTTTTCTTTCTCTCTCTCTTTCTCTCTCTCTCTCTATATATATATATATATTTCTCTCTTTCTATCTTCCTCTATTTCCTTCTTTCTTTCTACCTTTTTCTAGCTCTCAAGGTAATGAATAGTGTGAGACAGAAAGGAACAGACACAAAGCAGCAGCCAGGTCAGAGCAGATACTCCAGGCTACTTCTCAGAAATGAGTAGTTCTGTCTGGTCATGTTAGAATCTGAGTTGTAACATTTACTGATTTATTGTAGACCCTCCCACCTGTAGCATTCTGGACTTCTCTGCTAAGTATACTCAAACATAACCTGTGGTAGGTTCTACATTCCTACATACAACTAGACACAGGAAAGCTAGTAACACTAGATCATTTGTGTGTGTTTTCTAGTACACGTTCTACCTAGAAGTCACCTTGGCTATGTATGCTGTTTCCTGACAAAGCTCCATGAGTCCGCAGTTGAACCTCTGGTTCTCTGTATAAATGCCCATAGATGTGTGTGATTGCTATTCTTTATTGTCAACTTGACTACATCTGGAATTAAATAAAACCCAAATGACCGGACCTACACCTGTGAGAGATTTTTTTTCTTAACTAAATCATTTGAATTGGGAACCCACTTCCAATATGGATCTTTGAGGTGGGAAGGTCCACCTTTACTCTGGACCACATCTGCTGGCAGCCTAAATAAAGGACGTGAAGGAAGGGAACAAGCTGTCTTTATGCCTCCTTGCTCTTGCTCTCACTCTCACTAGCAAATCCAATCCTTTACTGACCTTAGAACTCTACTTCTTCAAGATTCTGACATATACTGAAGACAAACTGAGACATCCAACCTCAAGAACTGAACAACTACTGCATTCTTGAACTTTCTGTTGGTAGACAGTCATTGGTGAACTTCAATGTATGGATGTATATATGTATATATGAATGCAGGTGTGTATGTGTAGATGTACATATGTATGTATTCTATGAATATATGTGTATTATATTAATATATCATATGACCATATCTAATAATTTGATAAGTTCTGTTGCTCTAGACTCTAAAGTTCTAGAGAGGCCAGCAGGACTCTCTATAGGGAAAAAATACTTTCAGTGGGAACATTTAAAAGGTATCTGTTTTTTACTTCTGCAGATAGGATACAACATATTTCATGTAGTGGTCCAATGCAATAGATCTACCTTGAGAGAAATCTGTGGTGATCAATAACAGTTCTAATACTAACTAGCCTGATTAACTGTCACCATGCTTGATTTCCTTGCTTATGAATGGTCATTAGCTGACATGACCATTATGTGAGAGGATCCAAAGCAAACAAATAGAAAACCTTACTCTCTTTTTTTACCCCCCCATAGGAACAAATTTATTTTTAATAAAAAGTGAGCTATAAATAAGCAGAATGAACAAAAATTACACTAAACATACACACACACATACACAAACATACAGAGAGAGAGAGAGAGAGAAAGAGAGAGAGAGAGAGAGAGAGAGAGAGAGAAAGAGAAGTGGAGACAGAGAGATAAAACAATATGACACAAAAGGTCTACAATACTCATACCATTGAAATCATTTTATGTTGATCATCTACTACTAAGCATGGGGCCAATATTATCAGAGAAGTTTGCTCTTCCACTACATGTTAACTAACCCAGAAATGTACAATGTGAAAGAATTGGGAACACCCAGTACTAAATGGAATGTCTTCATCAGATCACTCCCATCAGTCTTCAGGGATGTATGTGGAAGCAGATGTGATGATTGTATGGCACCATGGAAACTGTCTTCCAGACCCATCAGGACTGGACCAAAGTACACATGAATTTACAGAGACTGCGGCAGCATGCACAAATCCAAGTGAGACAAAGGGCTATTGCTGAGATGGGGGAGTAGACTCAAGCTCCCAACCTTAGCAAGAATGTTTATTCAGACTTTATGTCTATACATCTGGTATCAGTACATTATGCATGAACCATGAATTATCAACAAAGCCAAAAACAAAAACAATATTCAATATTTTTTTAAATATTGAAACTAGCAAAAGAGCAGTCAGTTGAGAAGGCAGAGTAAGCTTGAAGCTTCACAAAAGTCAATCCCTGCAATTTCCCAGAATTTTCCCTTATCCCGTAGAAGAGGCTATCACCTAGAAACAAAGAAAGAGAAAAAGAAAGAGGGAAAGAGAGAGAGAAAGAAAGAACAAAAGGAGAGAGAGGAAGGAAGAAAGAAGGAAGGAAGAAGGAAGGAATGAAAGATGATAGATAATAGGTAGATAGATGGTTGACAGCAAGAAAGCAAGAGCAAGAGCAAGTAGGAGTGTGTGTGTGTGTGTGTGTGTGTGTGTGTGTGAGAGAGAGAGAGAGAGAGAGAGAGAGAGAGAGGGAGAGAGAAAGAGAGAGAAAGAGAGAGAGAGAGAGAGAGAGAGAGATTACATTTTTTAACATGACAGTTACCCAAAGTTGTGATTAGGGAAATACTAGCCTAAACAAACAATGTAGAAAGTCATAGTAATGAAATGAAAATGAGTATCCACATGAAACTAATATGTATGACTAATGATCTAAAATCACATTGTTATGTAGATCTACACTATTGTTGCACCTAGTTGATATCATACCAAAACATTGTGCTCAACTTAAGGAATTCAGAGACACTTCTATAAAATCTAACAAAATAAAACTTTAAAATTTAAAAAAGACATTCTGTTAAAAATTTAATAGAGACAGGGTGCATAAAAATGAACAACAACCAAATTATATTGAAAGCAAAGCACAGAATGGTAGAATCTAGAAAGACTTGATCATTAAATTTTTTAATGTGAATGTATTAATCCCCCTAATAAAATTATAAACATTGAATTAACTGATTTTTAAAATTTTTTATTGAAAAAATTTCAGTGCAATATACTTTGATTTTTCATACTATTCCCAACAGTTCATAGAATATATATGCAAGATATGATTCTTGATTTAAAGGCATTAAACAGGCTCAAAAAGTAAGGAAACTTCCTGAAGTAGATGTTAAGTCCCTATTACTGAAGATATTGTAGACTTTAGAAAGAAGGCCCAGATGCCTCTAAACTGAAATTGAAAGTCCCCTCCCTGAGGACTACCTTCCATGTTACCACACAGCCTTCCAAATAATGGAAACCACTAAAAGTCTTATCCAACTAAGATGTCTACAAACCACTTCACTGACCAATATAGTACCGTAAGCCTAGAGTGAAGTAGTGGCACATATACCTGGCAGTAACCAATTGCCCCTCAATTAAGACCCACTCATCAAAAATAACAACAGTCTTTTTACTGGAAACATAGCTAATTACTCAGTACTAGTGAAATCATGTTTATTGGAGAAAAATCTACTACTAATATACTAAACCAACATAATGTTCACATTTTTTTCTTTTTTTTATTTTATTAGATATTTTCTTTATTTACGTGTCATACGATATCTCCTTTCCCAGTTTCCCCTCCAAAAAGAACAAAAAACAAAAAACAAAAAAAAAAAACAAAAAACAGCAACAACAACAATCCCCTGTACCTTCCCCCTTCCCCCTGCCCTCTACCCCACCCTCTCCTGCTTACTGCCCCTGGCATTCCCCTACACTGGGGCATAGAACCAAGGGCCTCTCCTCCCATTGATGACTGACTTGGCCATCCTCTACTATACAAATGCGGCTGGAGCAATTAGTCCCACCATGTGTACTCTTTGGTTCGTGGTTTAGTCTCTGGGAGCTCTGAGGTTACCAATTAGTTCATATTGCTGTTCATCCTAAGGAGCTGCAAACCCTTCAGCTCCTTTATTCCCTTCTCTAGCTCCTTCATTGGGGACCTTGTACTCAGTTCAATGGATGGTTGTGAGTCTCTATTCTGTCTTAGTCAGGTACTGTCAGAGCCTCTCAGGAGACAGCTATATCAGGCTGGATTGTCCTTCCTTCAGTCTCTGCTCCATAGTTACTCTCTGCAACTCCTTCCGTGGGTATTTGGTTACCCCTTTTAAGAAGGAATGAAGTGTCCACATTTATGTCTTCCTTCTTGAGTTTCTTGTGGTTTGTGGATTGTACTTCATGTATTCCAATCTTCTGGGCTAATATCCACTTATTAGAGAGTGTATACCATGTGTGTTCTTTTGTGATTGGGTTACCTCACTCATGATGATATTCTCCAGATCCATCCATTTCCCTAAGAAATTCATAAATATTGTTTTTAATAGCTGAGTAGTACTCCATTGTGTAGATGTACCACAATTTCTGTATCCATTCCTCTGTTAGAGACATCTGGGTTGTTTCCAGTTTCTGGCTATTATAAATAAGGCTGCTATGAACATAGTGGAGCATGTGTCCTTATTACATGTTGGAACATCTTCTGGGTATATGCCCAGGAGTTACCACTAGCTGGGTCCTCTGGTAGTACTATGTCCAATTTCCAGAGGAACCACCAAACTGATTTCCAGAGTGAAAACCTTACTCTCTTAATACATGACAAATATCAAAGAAATATTTGTATTATGATCTCTATCTTTTCAAAGTTAATATTTTTAGACAGATCTGAGTACTAAGCACTGGTTTTAACTTTTATCCCGAATCTGGCTTGCTATGGAAATAATGAGAGCTTTGATTAGAGCAATCTCTACAGGAAACACAACAATATACCCCTGAGGTACTGACTTACCTCAGATGAAGTTAAATTCATGTCTCCCCAAATAACAATGCCTGCAGCGCCCAATGCAGCACTTTCTCCTATGGTACTAATTAGATCTTGCTGGATAGAAAAGAACAGAGTTAATCAGTCATTGGAAGATAAATCAACTCATCAGGAGTTAAGATTACAGGCTAAGACAAAATACTCCCTAGAAATCATCCCCTGTTTTCTTAGAGGAGCATAAATATAAAGTAGACTAATGCTTAGAATCACATTCTCTGACTGTATACAACAGTAGTGTGTGTATGAGTGTGTGTGTGTGTGTGTGTGTGTGTGTGTGTGTGTGTGTGTGTGTGTGTGTGTAGACAGTCTCACTGGGTAGCTTTGGCTACCCTGGAACTCACTCTATAAATCAGGCTAAACTCAGACTCATAGAGATCTTCCTGCCTTTGCTTGCCTCTGAGTACCTAGATTAAGAACACATGCTACTATGTCTGGTTAACATAAGTATTTTAATAGGCAGTAGTATTTTCAAATAATTTGTGTAGAAATAGTCACCAAAAGTTGTTTCCTTGAAGGTGACAGGGGACATTTACTCACAAGCAAATATATAAATGATAAACAGAATCTAAAGATTTTCCTTTTCCAGAGACAACCTTTTCTTCACCATACAGTCACTCGGGTGGCTTCTTGTCCTCTTGAATCAAGCCAGCAAATGTACAGTGCTTTATGTCTCCATACTCTGACTTTGTCCAGCTTTTTTATTTGGTCCCTGAAACTATATTTTATTTCAAAGTATTGAACATAATGGGGTTTATCCAAGACTCACCTAGCAATGACAAATCCACAAGTGTTTCTCAAATATGGTTAAGATAAAGGATATCAAGGTTTCAGAAGGAGGAATTTATGTTTTATCATTTAAAGACCATCTTAGTGCCTAGAGAAGATTGTGGACCAAGGAAATATAAGGGAGAAGTAAGAGTTGGGTATATGTTGTTGGTTTCCTAGCTTTTTAAAATTATAAATGTATTCTCTCTCTATTCTGGGTACTAAGCACAACCTTTTACTCCAGGGATAAATTTCCCTAAATAATAGAAAGTGGTTAGAAAAAATAAAAGCAAAAATATCAAATTGATTTTTACTTTGACCACCTCATCATAACATCAATATCTAGGATATTCTTCTTTGTCTGACACTTCTACAGTACATCAACCAAATTAATGGCCGTCTTTACAAAATTTTTACAGACATTTTTTGGAGATTTTTAAAATGTGAAGAGAGAGTTAACTTTAAACTAATTTACTGTTCTGGTTCCTATCCATTTCTATTCTCCAAGACCATACGATCAGACAGCCCACAGAACAGGGAGGGGAAGTTCCTTGGGGGCTCAAATGAGATGATGTACATAAAAGGGCTTTGAAAATGGTCAACTGTCTGGTACATGCAAGCAGAAGAGGAATCACCCATGCAGTGCCCAGATTGTAGGCTGCTCAATGTACATCTGTTGACACAAAGATGTAAGTAAAAAAAAAAAAAACAAAAAAAACAAAATGCAGACCACTGACTTGAAACAACCTTGAGACTAGCGAGATGATAGTCATACAGTGATCAGAAGAAAGTCTCCACGAGCCTGCGTAGGATTAAGGAAACATTACCAGAGGAGGGATGAGACATAGCATTGGCATCTTGTACTAAAGTCATTGACTTACGTTCACTAAATATGGCAGTTACAGATTTATGTGGTGAAAGTCATACCTTCTAAGGCTTTATTAGTTTATACCATTCCTTTGATTGTCATTATGAGAGTTTCCTGAGATAGATTGAAGACATAGTGAGTTTTTAAGCACATCTTGACCAAAGATAAGGAAGCAGTAACATTAAAAAAAAAAAGTGATTGTCATATTGATTCACTATAATCTGACAGAGATCAAATTGATAACTGAATCGCAGACCAGGTAAAGTCTGGGGATCAGGAAAGCAAAGACCCTAGGGAAGCCATCAAGAAAATGCCTTTGGCAGTGTACAAGGACCACCTAAGTGTTGGAGCCTCGTGGATAGTAAGAGGAAAAGAACAAAGTGGTTGAAGCAAAAATAAGCCTCTGGGTCCCAGTGTGGCCTCTGGCCTCTGTGCTTTTGCCCATGATCCTCAGATTCAAGTCATTGTTTTAGAAGTTGATAAGGACTTTGGTTACAGGACAAAAAGAATGAAACCAGTCTGGAATTAATCAGAAAACTTCCTCCATTCATGCTAGCTAGTTTCATAGTGCCAAGATTGGCAAGCAGGTTACTGGTAGAACAAAAAAAAAAAAAGACATCAATGGCCTTACCTATTATAGCAGTGGGTAAGATCCACCCACTAGTACAAGAAAGTCACATCTGTTAGAGGAGTAGTCGACCACTTTGCCCTTAGATTTGTAGCCCACTCAACATGAGGGGATTCATGTCTAGGAATGAAAACCTGGTCAGGGGCCTGTGGCTGCTGAGGTCATAGGTCTTAGACGTAAACCCATTGCCGCACTTTTTGGTCATATTGTCAGCCTGTCCTTTATCACTTGTATTTATTATACCCATAAATATATGCTATTCTTAACTTCAGTCAGAGGAGCTACTTTTGGCAATGGGCAATGATTCAAACAAATTCATAACTGTCTCAGTGTAGAGAATAAGAATCTATGAGTGTCCAACCCTAATTGGGACATTATATCCACACCCTCTACCATTCTAAGGTTTAGGAAACACCATGGAAGTGGGGACAGAAAGGATGCAAGAACTAGTAGGTGAGAAGGAGTGCTTTGAAATGCTGCCTTCTCTACATGGTATGGCTACTACACTTTCGAGCTCACAGCAGCTATGGCTTCCTGAACAAGATTGAGCTATTGAAACTTCTAGTCTAACAGGGGGCAGAGAGCCCATGTGGTTCCACTCCTACTTGAGAAGGAATTGGCAGTGGGTGGTTGTTGGAGAGAGAGGGAATTATTTGAGTTTGAGGCTGTAGCTCCAAGTAAGTTGCTAATGACCCCATAGATGGTCCCGTACCCATAAACAAGCAGATAGTGAGAGACCAGATCTTGGATTCAGACTCCATCTTAGAGAACCTGACCTAAGGTTGAACTCTCCAGCACTCGTTTCCAGGTGACTCTCCAACAAACCTGTGTCTCCAGGTTACAAGTCTGGCCCTGGCATTTCCTAACAACCACCTATCAAAAGGAAAACAGAAGTTAATTTTATGGTTTGGCTCCCAGCACCAGCCAATTATTTTAAAGGACAACAAAATGCCATAATAGTCCCCTGATCAGATGTGGACCAGGCTAGAAACAACTTTGATTGCTTGTCATGTCCTATAAAATCTTGACCAAGAGCTCAGGACTTCACCCTCCTGTCCTGCTGTGTCACATAAAAAGATACAAATGCAATTGCATTGGCATCGGCTCCTTGGTGATCTTTGGGGGCTTGCAATCAGGCACTACAATAACACTAACTAGACTAAATGTGATATTAAAAAAGGAGACTTAAAATGAGAGGGATATGTATTGAAGGGAACACCAGGGAGAGTTGAGGGGCAAAATGCAAGGTGGATATAATCAAATTACATTTTATGCATATAAGGGGGCAAAAGAAGTAAAGGGTAGGATGCCTAGAGGAATCATCTTTCACACATAGTTTTTGGTCCCTGGTCCTTACCAGAATTTTTATTAGAAAGTAGTGTACTAGTAGGAGACATAATGAAATAACAGAGTCACTAAGGAACTTACTTTATATTACTTACAGAAAAACATTTAAATCTTAAGCCACAGAAACACCTTTCATTGTTTTTATAGAGTATGATATCATATTATCTCTAGATTGAATTTATATGTTGGTAGTATGAGGCATCTTCACAGTGAAATGAGATGTCACTGCCTCTGAATTGTTCTCCCAAGCTATGACTACTGCCTGGGATTCTTAGATAGTCCATGGTTAAGTTCAAGGCTTTGATACTTGTTTTTAAAGTGATAGCTATTCCACATGTAGCTATCATTTGAATCTCTGAGGTGATTCACATTTTCACACACCTTTTCTTTTCTTATCTTTTATTTTTTTAATACTTTCTTGTTTTTAGCAAAAATTTTAATGTTTAATATCACTTATAATTTTTCCTAATAGAGTTAATAGTATTTTTAACATTTTAATCCCACTATAAGTTTAACACATTGACTACTTGTGTTAGGTTGGGGATCTTTATCAGCTCTTGGCCATATTATTGTCCCCCAAGGTCTATATCTTAAAGATACAGTTCCCAAGGAGTCTTAGAAATAGTAGTGCCTCCAGAGGGTTGTACCTACTAAGAGAGGTCCTAATGTCACAGCAGATCTACCCTCAGTGAGGACTATGGTCTCTTCTTTTTTTTCTCTTTCTTTCTTTCTTTCTTTCTTTCTTTCTTTCTTTCTTATTTATTTATGTTTATTTTCTCTTTATTTCCTGGCTCATCAGGTTCCATCAAGCGTTCTTGCTGTAACAGGCTGCTATCATCAGAGAACCACAGAAAACAGGGATCATGGACTAAAAGCTCCAGAATGGTGACCCCCCCTCAAAAAAACTATAAACCCTCTTCCTTTATAATTCAATCATGTCAAATAGTTCATTATAGTACTGAGAAGCTGACTAACATACTACCTCCTTCCAAAACTCTTGTCTTGTGACAACTGAATCACCCACCTTTCTACAGAGAAATGATAGTCATGCAAAATACAGGTGTGACAACAAAGTTTCAATACAGCCCTATGTATATATAACAAGTTAATGCAGAGGAACTTATTTCTAAATCAATAATATTCATTTCATGTGTGAGAATTTGGGCACAAGGCATTTGAAACCATGTCAAAGCAGCCAAAGACAAGCACTTCCATGTTGAATGACTAGGCATGCTGCTGTGACACCAATCAGAGAGCCACAGGGGTGTGGCACTGGCTGCCACGTGCAGGCTGCAGGAGTGATATCATTTTCTTTTTTTTTTTCTGTTTTTTTCCAACATAACATTTTTTATTGATTTAAGTTTTATTGCATTGTGATGAGAAAAGATACATGATTTCAATTTATGTGAATTTGTTAACATTTAAAAACATTTTAAATAAATAGAATTACATGAAGTTCTTCTTCCCCTTTTGTATCCCAACTCCTCTCAGAGACCCTCCCCTTCAACACCTGCAAAACCTTTCATTTTTTTATTTTGTCATATTCTTTAAATTTTATAAAATATTATAATAATAAAAATGAGTATTATGAAAATTATTTGATATAAAACAACAATCAATTGAACAGTCTTATGTAGATGCTTGTCTACAGCAATACTGAAAATACGTACATTTGTCTCAATATAAATTTGAAATAACTCCAAACATATTAACTGTATATTTTAAAATAATACATCACTACTAGTATTTTTAAAATGAACATAAATAGATAAATAGGTAAAGTCTTTTTTTTTTTCTTTGTTTTGGTTTTAGTAGAGCTTAAAATCTTGGCTCTTACTGTGGTACAAACCCAAAATAAGAACAATTCATAGACATTTGACTTCATTGTTATAAGGCTGTAGTTCAATGACCCTTACATCACTAAGGGATTTTACCTCCCTAGTAGCTAAGCTAAGAATTGACAGTTCTGCTGTGCCAAGGAGTGAATTGTAGGCATGATTTTTGGGTACAGATTCCTGCTATGGTCAAAGCTATTTGACTGGAATTATTGTCTTCATTCTCAGCCCTCAGAGAACAGGTTACATTCGTTTAAGAAATGGTGTGTGTATTAAGATGGTCTATCCGTGAAGTCATTCACCAACTATCTCAATGAACAATGGTTCTGCTTGGAGGGTGGCACAGACATTAGGTGAGAGTAAGAATCTGGTTCATTGGCTGTGGTAATTTTGAAAAGCAATCATCTTAGAGAAAGAGTAACTTATAAAGTCATCTTCTTCAAAATTGATACAATAGTATCAAACATCAAAGAAACCATTCAGTCCCACTCTTTGTTGTTCTCTTACAAACCACCTCCCAAGTTAATTGTCTACATTTCTTTTGGCTGTATAAAGTTTGAAATATGTAAGCTGTCATGAAAACCATAGTATACTGTAAAAACATCAAATAAACAATCCTAATAATAGAGAGGGGCTGAGATAGGAGAAGTCTGATTTCAAGACCATTATGTGGAACCCAGCAAGACACTGTCATGTACAAGCAAGCAGAAAGTGTATATGGATTGTACAATACTGGACCTTTTCCTTCAATTACCAAATTAGAGAGACCACTGGATGACAGCCAACAAATTTCTAATTCCTCATATTTTTGGATTTCAATCGATTAGGATATGTTGGTAATATTAATTTTCATATTAAGATATTAAGAAAAAGTAATTGTTACTTCCTGTTGTTTATGTTGTTAGAAGTGGAATTAGGTTTGTATGGGTTTGTGGAAAGATTACCTTCTTGCTTCTTCTAGAGTGTAGTTTTGTTCCGTATGTTGGTGTTTTCCATCTATTATCTTTGTAGGGCTGGATTTATGGAAAGATATTGTATAAATTTGGTTTTGTCATGGAATATCTTGGTTTCTCCATCTAAGGTAATTGAGAGTTTTTCTGGGTATAGTAGCCTGGCCTGGCATTTGTGTTCTTGTAGGGTCTGTATGACATCTGCCCAGGATCTTCTAGCTTTCATAGGCTCTGGTTAGAAGTCTGGTGTAATTCTGATAGGCCTGCCTTTATAGGTTACTTGACCTTTTTCCCTTACTGCTTTTAAAATTCTTTCTTTGTTTAGCACATTTGGTGTTTTGATTATTATGTGACAGGAGGAATTTCTCTTCTGGTTCAGTCTATTTGGAGTTCTGTAGGCTTCTTGTATGTTCATAGGCATCTCTTTCTTTAGGTTACGGAAGTTTTCTTCTATAATTTTGTTGAAGATATTTGCTGGCCCATTGCATTGAGAGTCTTCACACTCTTCTATACCTATTATCCTTAGGTTTGGTCTTCTCAGTGTGTTCTGGATTTCCTGGATGTTTTGAGTTAGGAGCTTTTTGATTTTTGCATTTTATTTTGACTGTTGTGTCAATGTTTTCTATGGTGTCTTCTACCCCTGAGATTCTCTCTTCTATCTCTTATATTCTGTTGGTGATGCTTGCATCTATGACTCCTGATCTCTTTTCTAGCTTTTCTATCTCTAGTGTTGTCTCCCTTTGTGATTTCTTTATTGTTTCTATTTCTATTTATAGATCCTGGATGGTTTTGTTCATTTCCTTTACCTATTTGATTGTGTTTTCCTGTAGTTCGTTAAGGGAATTTTGTGTTTCCTCTTTAAGGACTTCAAGCTGTTTATGTGTGTCCTCCTGTATTTCTTTGAGGAAGTTATTTATGTACTTCTTAAAATACTGTATCATTATTGTGAGAAGTGATTTTAGATCTGAATCTTGCTTTTCTAGTGTGATGGTGTGTCCAGGACTTGCTATGGTGGGAAAATTGCGTTCTGATGATGCCAAGTAACCTTGGTTTCTGTTTCTTATGTTCTTATGCTTGCCTTCTGCTATCTGTCTATCTCTAATGCTACCTGCCCTGGCTAAACCTGACTGGGGCATGTCCTATCTGTGATCCTGGAAGTGTCAGAACTCCTCAGAGTCAAGCTGTCTCTGTGATCCTATGATTCTGGGATCCTGTGATCTTGGGACCATTAGAGTGCCCCAGAGTGGAGCTTCCTCTGGGTGTTCTGGGAATGGCTGCAAAATTTGCACCCAAGATGTGCTCAGAGTACCAGCCCAGACAGACTGGAAGGAATCCATGCCACTGGGTTGGTGGAGTTCCTGTGTGTTTGGGTCCCCCTGGTCCCAGTTACTCCCAGTGTTGGGACAGATATGATGTCCTCCTCACCTCTGATCCTCTGATCCTGGGCATGTTAGAGCACCTGGGAGTGGAGCTTCTTCTGGGGGTTGTGCAAAATTGCACCCAAGGTCTGCTCAGGGCACCGGCCCAGAGAGTCTGTGATTTTAATACTTTCGATTGGTAATATTCAACAGACAGATTAATTATTTTAAGATATATTTCACTGATATGTCTCCCTTTTCATTTCTGATTTTGTTAATTTGGATACTGTCTCTGCACCATCTGGTTAGTCTGGTTAAGGGTTTATCTCTCCTGTTGATTTTCACAAAGAACCAGCTCCTGGTTTGGTTGATTCTTTGTATAGTTCTTTTTGTTGTTACGTGGTTGTTTCAGCCCTGAGTTTGGTTATTTCCTGCCATCTACTCCTCTTGGGTTGCTTCTTTTTGTCACACACCTTTTCTTATTTGATTTATATCATACTTCTGTTAGATCAGTGTGGTAGATGGTCCCCACCTCCACTCCCTGGTTGTTTTGTTTTGTTTTATTGATTGGGTTGGTGTTTTGTTTTGTTTTGTTTTGTTGTTGTTAACAACCAAGACAGTGGGTTCTGGGAAGGTTAAGAGATATACTATCCAATCCTAACTGTATGTATGCATGCATTCTAAAATGCAGACATAGGAGAAAAAAGTGGAAGCCCTTCATAGTCGTTCAGAGTTTGGAACAAATGAGCATCAGATATTTTTTTTTTAACTTATGAGTAGAAGTTTTTTATGACAGGTTGAATGCACTGGTGTGAATGTTGGTATTTTTAAACACTGGAATGAAAGCTCCCCTTTCAGAAGGAGACGAAGTCTAAATTCTGGTGATGCTTTCTGGGAAGGAAGAGTAGCATTTCTAAGCTGCTACTATTAAAAAAAAAAAAGTTACTTGAGCCATGTGCAATGTGCAGAATGTACCAGCACACTAAGCTGTCTTTCCAAATGAACATTGTTTTTTTAAATTTTAGAGTTCTTTTTTTCAAAAATAAATGAATCATCTCCTTAAAAAGGGGTATTATTAACCTAAATATACATATATGTATAATATAAATATATACTAGAAGTTAAAATAAACTTTCTGATATATATAGCATTTATATGATAATATATAAGCATATATATATAAGCATATAAATATATGGCATATTGTAACTTTCAATTCCAGAGTCATGGTTGTTCTATAAAAGTTGAGATAGCTTTTCCAAACCTTCCAGAAGGGACCTCTTGCCATTCTTGATTCATTTTCGCAGTTTATTTTGGGAATTAGTGTGAGTTTCACCTGGGAGTGAAGACATTCACCTTCTGGATAGTGTTGGAAACATAGCACTTTCTCTACCCCCCACGGATGCACGGCTTCTCCGTTGAATGAGCATGCACAGTAGAGCCCATACCTGAGTGTTTTCTAAGCATCCACCTGAGGCTGTCAAGCTCTCAGAACATCTTTTGTCTTGTAGCACAGGCTGGTCAACTGAAAGTTATAATAAGGAGAGAAAAGAAATGTCTCTGTTGAACTATCTCAAACCCTTTGATGGTGAGTAAAATGGAGAAATATTGTTCATCATAAAATGGGCTGGCTGAAACAGGCTGCACGTCTTCTTGGTGCGGAAATAGGTGAACCTTATACCCAGATGCACTCTTTCTCCTACAAGTTACTATTTAAGGGACTAGAGCAGCAAATGGAGAGAGAGTCAGGCTGAAAGTCACTTAGTTTAAAGGTTGCTCTTCTGGAACAGAAGATGAGATCTCTGGCAACATACATAAGTTGAGTGAAAATAATCCAGCACAAAAAGAAGCCTCTCAGAGTTTTAACCTGGGTTGCGAAAATATTCCTGGTTAACATTGAATCTACAAGTCCATGCCACTCTGTCAGATTTCCATTAGCAGATCAGAGAAGCAACTCTATCTAAGATGGCTCAGTCTACAGGCTTACATATTTTCTTTATATTTAGAATGTCTTTTCATTCTACTTTCACATGTATGGCCAAACAATCCCATTTTGAAACATCCTCTCTAATTTTTTAACCTTTTCACTACAAACTATTTTTAACAATCTCCTACAATAACCAGTCAGAGGGAATTCAGTAGCTGTTAGCATCATATGTTAGTTTTTTTCTACCTCTCTGTGTCCTTTACAAGGAATGCTAGTAAGAAAGATAACAAAATTTAATTTCCACAAAGGAAGAGTCTAAGCAGACCAGTAGTCTAGAAAAAAAATAAGACACTAGTTTTCCACTAACTGGGTATTTTTCAAAGGGCAAAATTAAGAAACAAATGTTTCTTTTAGATACAGAGGAAATTCTCTACTATGGGGCAAGGAGAGTCTTACCTTAGAAAGGAAAAGTAAAGGTTCCTCTTTGTAGCCCAGGCGTGTGTAGACAAATACAGGCAGAGCATAATCATGTGATGTCATGTTGGAAATCCTCAGTGATTCACGCACCCGAAATTGTGAGAAGTGCAAAGTGTTTTCACTGTCTGCAAAGGATTTCCTAACACTGACAGCAGGATAAAGGGCGGTACTGCTGTTCCAGAGCCAAGAGAGGTCGTTGTTCCTCAAAACTTCCTCTTCTGGACATGACCCAGTATAGTTTGTGGCATAAACATTATAGTTATGGCAATCAGGATATAAATAATAACCCCAAAGGCCCTGGGGTCTGCTCTTCACTCCCAATCTGATAGTTTCTTCCATGAAAGCTTTTGCGCTTTTCTCAAAAGTTGCTTTGGCTGAATATTCAATATCAGCAGCAGATATGTTCTCTTTCATATCAGAAATAAGAGTTCGTGACTTCTGTCTGTAGATATCCTTTGTGTTCCAGTTCCGGATCCACTGTGGGCGCCAATATTCCCAGTCTATAACAGCAAGTCCACTGAAATTTTCAGAAGGGATGTAATGATTAATATCCTGGGCAGCTTTTTCCAGGTGTACTTGTAAGCTTGTGTTTTGGGGAAGACCACCATTGATGGGTACTCCTTCTGATGTATACCATGGGTAATATCCCAATTTGTTGACGTAAAATATGACAACATTTTGCCCCCTGTCTTTGAGCCGAGGGCTTCCAATCATCTGAAACACTTCTAAGTTCAGTGTTAAATTATATTTTATCAAACACAGGTCTGTTGGAGCATTCCAAGCAGCAATAAAGGGTTTCCTTTGATAAACTGGAAGCCGGGCAGGTTTTAGGGGTGAGATAGACTTCAGGATAAAAAGTATGAGCAGCCCTGATGTAAAATGTACTGGTTGAACAACACAAAGTCTTAATTGTCCTTCAGACAATAGTTGCATCATAAGATAGAAACTTACACTACCTCTTCTTCAACGTAATTCAAAAGGCCTGTGGAGAAATTTAGTTTTCCGTTAGTGATTATTTCCAAGAGGAGGGATGCTGTTACTGTTTATTTATATTTTCAAAGAAGAATTTATTTTAAAGTTAAAACAATTCTGATGAATGAACTGAGATGTAAAATCAGTGTCATGATCAGGTTTCTACTCAGGGATAAGCAAAGGGATTCAAAAAGTGACCAAGGGCTACAAAGCCTGTGTGTCCACAATAAAATGTAAGTAAGATGTGAGGTTTATAATGAAAAACAGATGTGAAATAATACCTACAATCACTCTGAAAAGCTTGCCAATATCAGCATTACACTTAAAATGCTTTAATTGCTTTATTACAACAATTATGTAACAGTCTGTAATTGTTCTTTTCTTTCACAAAAGAGGAAACAAAGAGAGAAATGGAGTGCTCTGGTTGAAGCCCCATTACATGAAAGATGAGGCTATGCAAGCAAATACTAGAGAACATGCTTGATGGGTTAGCATTCTGGCTGTGAAGGACATAAGAAGACAACCAAGGTCAGTGGCTAGGAATGACGCAGTGGAGGCACACTCGGGGTGGATAAGTAAGAGATGGAGAGTTGTCCTGTTACCCCTTTTAGCCTTCTGGGACAAACTACAAAAGAATTTCTTTTAGGTAACTACAGCAAAGACCTGATTGATGTAAAGTTCTGTTGGACCAGGGAAACGGTATGCCTTTATGCTTAAGTACACCACCATGATGTTAAGACATGTAGCAGACATTTGCTGATTAAGTGCCCAGGACACAGATCCCTTTCCCCTTCCTCTGTGGTGAATTCTGCACAACATGGTTTTGGTGAAACGTGGAGTGAAATAAATATTGTTGAGTAATTTGATAGGTTACTTAGAGGTTTTATTCACTTTAGTATGCTAGACCTGAAAAATACTATGAATTTTGGTTGGTGACCTCTGGTGGTTAAAATGATAATTACATACAATGACTGAAATTCACATAAGTCAGAAGACATTTCACAGGAAGAGCCTCTATTACAGTTTCTGATTTGAAATAAAACCTACCATATGTGAACAGAAAAGTTCTGAACCACAAGAACCATGTTGGCACAAAACAGCGGAATCATTAACATTAGACGCCCACCAAATCCAGTCTCTTCTGGTTCTGGACAAAGAAAAGTGTGTGTGTGTGTGTGTGTGTGTGTGTGTGTGTGTGTGTGTGTGTGTGTATGGGGGGATGGAATATGGGAATGGGTGAATTTGTATGTGTGCACAAGTGCATTTGCCTCCTCACGAGTGTGTGAAGACCAGAGGCCAATGGCCACTATCTTGCTTTATCACTCTCCATCTTAGCTCTTAAGACAGTAAGTACTTCTTTCTGAACCTTAAACTCATTAATTCATCTACATTTCTGGCTAGTGCCCTTTAGGATTCCACCTGTCTACATTCCCTCAGTGCTGGGGTTACAAGTGAGTTCCATGGCACCTACTTTTATGTAGGTGCTGAGGAATCCAAACTCAGGTTCTCATACTTCTGCAACAAGCGTTTTTCTCACTGGACCATCTCCCCACCTCCAAGATGTGAGAATTTTATCACCATTATCAACACCACCCCTTAGACTCTTTGAATCCCAACCAAGATCTCAGTTCAAAACCTAGAGTAGGATGCATCTAAGTGGTTTTATCCAAATCAGCATCAAAGCTCCACTGAAAGCTGGAGAAGCATCTGGACTTTAGGGCTTATTTAGTGAAACAACATTTCAAAAGTCCTAAAGTAAACTGATACATTCAAATGTCATGTTTTAATTAAGTATCTTTATTCATTGGCTAAACCTCTACAGCCTGAAGATGAATAACATTACTCTACCCATTAACATACAACTAACCTTTGCTTCAAACTTCCTCAGGTCCCCTTCCCCTCCTCCCCTCATCCCTGTAACCACAGCCTCTGCTTCTGAGCCCTACTATATCTCAACCGGTTGAAGACAAGATCGCTGCCTGACTACCACACCTGATCAAAATCATCCCATAGCAACCTGCCTTTGCTTTCTGGTCTCCTCATCCTCCTCTCATGAAGGCCTATTTCTTTAAACAAATCTTTAATTGGTGGAATTGAGGAAGATTTGGTAACATATTGACAGTATAGATGAGTGAGGAGTTTAACCTGGACTTGTCCCCTAAATTCTGTCATCTGTTTCTCTCTGTTTAAGAGCCAGGTTTATTTGGGAACATAGGAGAAAACATTTTGGAGACCTTTACACAAGAGCAAAAGGAAATAGGTTTCTTGTCAGATCTCCTCTTCCCATAGATAAGGGCATACTCAAGAAAGTTTCTTTACTACTACACTGTGATTTTTGGCTTCACAGTTCTCATGTTGCCCACTGAAAGATGAATACTGTAAAGGTAACAGAAAGATGAGATGTGTTTCTAGGACTCCTCCCTCCCCCTGTCAAACCTGGATCTTACTTACCTCCTTGTTTTTCTCTCTCAGATAATGAAGAAGGTGAGTGGATGTTCCTTGGGTGGACACAGGTCTGCCACATACAGACTGGAGTCAGTGAAGGAGCCACTCTCCTCTCACCAGAACAGTTGTAATAAACTATGTTTAAAAATCTAAAATGAATAAACCAACACTCAGAAGTTGTTGAAACCATTGAGCTTACTGTCAGATGGGGATAATTTCATAGGCTAGTGAAGATATGCTAGTTCATTGTCAAGCCATAATAAAACAAGTCAGTGTAAGGCCCCCTTTAAATCTTGGTCAAGCATGGGAGGTGTTGGTGGCAGGGTTGCAATGCACAAATACCAAACACATCTGTTGGGGAGGAAGGAATGACTCCAAGAATGGTTCTGCTTTTGTGGTTTTCTATTCATTTGCTTGTTTGCAGTCTCAGGAATGGAACCCGAAGTTCTGCACACAATCACTCTTCTTTACCTACACATTTACTCTCTCTGGGTATATACCCCCCTACCCACTCTTAGACTCTCTCAAGTCACCCACAAAGTTGAAGTCTTACAGATAGTTCTCTCTGACATCATTTTGCCCATGGTGCCTAAAGATATAAACATTCTGTCTCTTGCATAAGCAATAAGCCCCCTCAATTGAGTACTAGTGTGGCCTAATGGTCTTTGAATCTCTGGACCCTAGGTGAAGGCAGAGAAACTTAGCATTTATTCAAGCAATATTTTCATAAGAAAAATTGAACCTAGTTCTGAAAGGACCAGGATGACTATAAAGAAGTTCTCATGATGACCCCAAAAGACTGTTGATTCAAAGGGTTATAAGTAACAGTCTCACAGTGTTTTTAACAATCACTGCATTTAAATATATACATATATTTATATTTTCTTCTTTGGTTCTGATGAGAAATAAATGTAGAGCATTGTACATGTGCATAGAAAACAGCATTCTACCCCTGAACTATATCTCTACCTTTGTTTATTTTTTTCTTGGTTGTGTTCAAATTTTGTATTATTTTTGTTTGGGAGACTAGATCTTTCTTTGCAATGAGGTTTACCTTGACCTCTAATCTTCCTGTCATCATATCCCAAGTGCTGGAATGAAACTATGTCTTAGTCTTGACTATATCTCCATTGCTTTTCTTTTTTCAATCATGCAGCAAAGACAGTGATCATTAAGATTACAGCAATTACCCAGCAAAGATTTTTAAAAGCATACACTCCCAACACCATGATAATGCATTACAGAAGAAATCTAATGTACTAATTTTTAACCCTTCTCTTTCTTTTACATGGTATTGGGATTTATTTTTTAAATACCTTTTTAAGATGTCAAGTGAAACCGTAAAGGTTGACAGAGATTACCCTAGAGCTCCCAGTCTCTTGGGAATTCAACAAATGTGATTTTACTTTCAAGCTCTCAAAGAAAGTACAGTTCATTGTGGTGTCTTATTGAATATTACAAAACACATAAATATTTATTAAACCGAAAAACAGAGTCGAACTGGTGACCTCCAAGCTGCACCCACAATTCTGCAATAGTAAGTACTAGCTTACAGACCAGTAACATTTTACTGGAGCAACAACCTGTAAAGGCATGCTTTTTCCTTATGAATTCCTTCCATTTTAAATGTGATAGCTCAGTGACCTGGGTTTGTGCCTGCTCAGAAAAAAAATAGGTAGGTAGATAGATAGATAGATAGATAGATAGATAGATAGATAGATAGATAGATAGATAGTTTCTCAATAGGTTTTTCTCCATAATTTTTAATTAAATATTTAATATCAATTGTACTGTAATACAATCCATTTTATTACTGTGTCTCTTAAAGATCCATAATTTATAAGTGTCCTGAATTTATTATAAGTCTATTTCATATCATGATCAGAGAATACCAGTATGCCTTCTTTTTAACAAATTCTAGAACTATTGTGACATCTGTGTTCTATAAAACTTCTTCCTTTCTATTCTTCTAAAAAATAAGCTTAACTTTGTAAATGTATAATATTGACCATTTAAGTGTCTCCTGTTACAAAGCTACTTCCTCTGGGGGTTAGCCTTCCTTCATAGAGGGAGTATTGGTACTCACAGGGCTCCAAAAATTCACAAGAAATTCATAAGAAGTGCAAAGCCACTCCACAAAGCTCTGTAATTCGCAAATGGCTGCTGCGGAGGAGACCTCTCAGTGGTGAACATGCATGCAAGTTGCAAGAGGAACTTGTTGTACTGCTTTGGTGAGTAATCACCCATCATCTGGAGACTGTAGAATGGGAGGGAAGCTTCTTAGTAATAGGCAGCTGCCCAAGAGTCATTCATGTTCCAGAAAGCAACTTCTTACCTATGTCCTCATAAGCATCCCCAATAGACTCATTGGTTGATCAAAGATAGATTTGGGTGGGAACCTGTCTTTGGTCTGTTGGTGTTCTCTGATTGGAATAAATACATTTCTATGAATCCCCTCAGGAAAAGTCACATACTACTAGAAAATGAAACTTTCACTATGTTTCAGTATGAGAAGTCATACTTCTTTGTGAAGCAGAGCCATTTTATGTTTTTAAGAAATGCAATCTGAGAGAGAATATAAACTCGGATTCTCTGGCATAAATATGTGGACTCCTGCTCACTCTTTGCCTCTCTGAAATCCCGTGTCACACTCCCTGGTTGACTTTCCTTAGGGCCAGCGTTCTTATCCCACACAGTCATCTCACTGAATTGAACAGATTGTGGGCATCTTACAGCTATGTTCTGGCCTTTCGTATGCAATTGATGCATGCCTGATCTTACAGTGTTCTTTGACTTTATAACCACCTTCTCTACTTGAAATATCTCTATCAGCCTTCAGTACACTTGATGGTAAGTTAGCAAGTTCATTAAAGCTACCTAATCTGAAAAGATTTAGATTTTCTAAACAAAGAGCTAATGAAATAATGCTCATATGTACTTTTCTTAGTTTTTTAAGGTTTATATTTCAAGGGATTAGTTACATAGATATTTCATCTTTGTCTAAGTCCCTGGGCCTAGATGTTCAGCATCCTTTCAGGGTTAATGAGAAACTCTGATGTTGCAACTAAATGTGCCAAGTTGTAGTTTCAAATAGTTCATGCTATCTATGAACTATGAAATAGTTCATGCCAGATCAATTAAACTCCTGACAAAATAGCAAACAGTTAACTATTCATTGTGTACATTTTTAAAGGTTATTAGATAGCTGGATCTCTACTTTAGGTTTGGTACTTGTAACATTAGTAAAGAAAGTGAGTTTCTATATTAGTTATAGAAACATAAGTTAATCATCAATTTAAAAGAAATAATACCCTTTCAAAGAGTTTTAACTTTTTACAATAAGTTTTTATTTCCCCTAGAATTGTGTTCTGGATAGTTACAAGCCATGCAGCTTGAAAACAAATAAATTGTCAGGTGGTGGGTGGTGCACAACTTTAATCCCAGCACTTGGGAGGCAGATGATCTTAGTGAGTTGGTTCAAGGCCAGCCAGGTCTACAGAATTTCAGGACAGCCAGCGCTACACAGAGAAACCCTATCTTGAAAACAAAAAGAAAGAAAAGCAAAAAGTAATAAAGTAATGTGGAATTTTAATTCCCCCAAGCAATATGAGAGGATCTTCTCACATGGGGAAGAAATTGAGAAATGTACAAAGCACCAGTTCTGAGCTGCACTGACATTACCATAAGTGGTTTTGAAATGTCTATACAAAGACAGAAGGAGTCCCAGACTGGAATAGCGAGTTCTTGACACATCTGACACTCTACCACAGAAACATTGCCTCATGTGTTGTTGTCATTCCATTTTGTGAAAGAATCTTAGAAAATACCTTAACAATTAGGAAGAAGGTTCACATAGACATGCTCACATACATATATCTTTCTAAAAAATAAAAGACAAAAGTACAAAAGAAACTACAAAATGGTATGAGAAAGACAGCCAGAGATTGTTCTCTACCCAGTCACTTTCAGAGTAGCCAGATAAAATTTAAACTTATTTTTATGATAGAAACATCTGTTTTCTGAGTCCGTTCAAATATTGCATGTTTCCTAAGAACTGTAACATTTGCTATAAACAGCAGCCATCCAGTATTAATCATTACGGTATATCATTATAGAATAGATTACAAGACATTACTAAAGGTTATAAAAAGTATTTTATTGAATAAACGTACCGTTACTGCAATGGAAATTGTTAGCATGAGGAATTCTTTACCACTATTAACTATAAAATGATTCAAGTGGGTAGCTCTCTAATAAACCTGTATTACAACCCTTTACTAGGCCTGCTTTGTGGAATACCATTTAAGACACCAAAACTTAAGGCAGTGCTACATGATACAAAATCTAGCTTTTCAGAGAAACTAAAAACATAAAAGAAAGTAAATCAGCTTGACTAAACATAAAAGTGAGAATATTTTCAAATACAAACATATCATGGATAAAAATCATTAAACTTAATTTACAACTACCAGGAACAAATACATTTTTAAGATACTGGATTCCCAAAAGTAGTTTATATTAAAGAAGGTACTTCAGTGAACAATAAAGTTAGCTAAGAAAAGAAAGTGGAATATTCAGGTAAGTGAAGATTAGTTTTCTTCTAGCCATTGTAAGAAGACATTTTGAAAAACAATCTTTAAAATTTTTTTCAGACAGAACATAAAGTATAATTTACCTTCACTTTTGTTTGCCTGCTGGTCATTTATTCACCTGCTCCGGAGCAGTGGCTGAGCAGCAAGGATGCCCCACTCCTCCCGGAAGCCTGTCATTACAGGGCTGACTCAGTCCTCCAAGCTAAACAGGAGGCTTGCATTAAATCTCTTTATAATCAAAGCCAGGCTCCCTTCAAACTACCTTAGTATAAATGAGCATTGCTTTCTTAAAATATCCAATTTAAATTTGCTGACCTGAGTGAGCAGGGAGAGAAGAAAACTGATTGGGATTTCAGTGGGAAGCAGTCAAGAGGACTGTGCGGCTAAGATTTCCAGAATGAAGAGCAAAAGGCATTCAAAGGCTTGGTGTGCCCTGTGTTATTTTAACAAACAGACCCTCATGTGCTGGCCTCAATGACAGAATAACTGACCCTTAGTGGGGCATTCCTTTTCATCCTGAGAAAATGTATGAATCAACCAGAACGAGTAGCTCAAGGTGGTGAGCTGAGCTTGTCTTTATGTAATATGCCATTCTCTGTTCCCAGTATTAGACAAAATAAATATAAAGCTGAATACAAGAAACGTGGAGTGGGTGGAAGGGAATTATCAGAGCTATCAGTTGGAATATTGCTTACAGATCTCACAACAGCCAGACCTCTTTGGCATTCCCAAAATATGTAGAGTGTCAATCAGGACTGATATCTGACCTCAGAATATTTAGACAGCTCTTCCTCGAGAGGGCTCTATTTGTGATTTGGACCAAAGACAAAAGCATGGTTTGAATGCAGAAAGATGGTCTCCCTGGTGAGCACAGAAAGCAGGAGAGACTGACCATTGAGCTCTCTGGGAATTACACTCTTCTCCCAGGAAAATTCCCTCCTTCCTTTGGTAATTATGGGAGTTCCTACCAACCCCAATGTGTTCCACTCACCTGCACCAGATGGAATGCTGCTTGTCTACTTGCCCCAGTCTTTATCTCAGAGATCTCCCAGGCAGTACAGAATTCTGTTGAGTAATTCAAGCACAGGAGTTAAATTCCTATGACAGATTTTTCAACTACTTGAGTCCTTCACGGATATGATGACCAAGGACTACCAGAGTCATAATACTAACCAACCGTGTGAAAGAGAAGAAATTAAGAAAGTGAGCAACTGAAACTAGAGAACAGGGAAGGGAAGATGAATTGCATAACTGTGGCAAAAAGAAAAGAAAAAAGAAAAAGAAAGTGTTGTGATGGCTATTCCTGGTTGTCAATTTGATTACATCTGGAATGAACGACAACCAGAAATGGAAAGACCTGTGACCCAGATCTTAAGGCTGGAAAACACAGGCTTCTGACCCAGATCTTGACGTGGAGATCTTGAGGTATAATGGCCATGAAAAGCTTAGGTTAGGGCAAGTACCTAACCTAGTACATGGTTTTAATCACAGGAGACTTAGGAAAGCAGATCTCTGAGTTCAAGGCCAGCCTGGAACAAGGCAACTTCTAAACCCAAGCAGCTAGGATGAGGATCTTAAAGCCCATCCCAACAATGACACACTTCCTCCAATAAGGCCACACCTCCTAAGAGTGCCACTCCCTGGACCAAGCATATTCAAACTATATATCTATCAAGTCCACAGAAGAAGGATCCTGAGTTCAAGGCCAGCATACACAGCATAAGACTAGGTGACCCTGTGTCACAAAACAATCGAGCAGTAACAAAAAACAACATTTTTACAGAGATTTAAGGTGGTGCTAAATCTGCTACCAAAACTAGACTCCATGAGGAAGGAAGAAAAACATGTACCCCACCACCCCCAAGAGATCTTTGAATTCAGAGGGTTAAACTGAATGCTATAGAAAAAAAAAAACACACACACACACACACAATACAAAACAAGAGTTTCGTAAAAGCTTAGATTTCTAGAGAGAAAAGCAACACAGGACTGGTACAGAAGAGCCAGGACTCAATCCAATAAAAATGTCAAAAATCAACAGAGGAAAAGAGAGGACAGAGTTAACTTTAAAATAATAAAGTCCTCCTGAGCCAAAGACAGAGTCTGTATTTGAAGAGAACTTCAAAAGACATGATGAAGAAACTCATTTACATAAAAATAAACACCACAAATTTGCTGAGAGCCAAGAGGTGAGACTATAACATCCTGTTTGTGGGATGAAGATGCACATTCCTTCCAATTGGAAAGAATGAGCAGCGTGGAATGGTGAGGGAGAAATATAAGTAGCTAACGGAAAGGCTTGGTTCTAAAGAAAGGCTGCTATGCTTGTTTGTTCAACAATGAATAGAAGGTAAACAGTGCTATCCCAACAATAAACTGCTGCTACTCAGATCACTCAGATCAAAGATGAGGGGGAGGAGTGATGGGGAGAGAAATTTATAAGAGGGGGATTGGGGTGAGAGGAGGAGATGGAGCCCAAGACCCGGATGTAAAGTGAATAAATAAATTAGTGGGGGAAAAAAGGGAATTGGTAACCCCTCCCACAAGTTTCTAACATAATCTTTATCATCTCCTAAGATGTTCCCTTTACTGAAGTCACTTGTGGTACTTTGTTAGACACTAGGTCAACAGGATTCCTTTGTACATCGCCTTTGGAAATATATCTAAAATAGTATGAAAAATACACATGCATATTTGTCTTTGAGTTAAACACAACTACTTCTCATTTTCAGGAGATGGCTGATTAGGTGCAGTGTCTAGGAGTGCAAACTAAAGGAAGAGGTGAGGCCTGAAAATCCCTCAGAATCTGCATTTGACCTCAGATTTACAAACGATGGTTTTTAAAATCTATGGTTAGAAATGTGGCCGGACCTCAGCCCTGTGAAAGTTCTGTGCCCCAGTGTAGGGGAATGCCAGGGCCAATAAGCAGGAGAGGGTGAGGTGACAGGCATGGGGAGTGGGGAGGCAGCTGGGGTTTGTTTTTGTTGTTTTCGTTTGTTTCTTTGTTTTTTAGAGGGGAAACTGGGAAGGGAGAAATTTACATGTAAATAAAGAAAATATCTAATAAAAAAAATTAAAAAAAAAAAGAAAGAAAGAAATGTGGCCACTGGGGCTCCTGAGACAGCTCTTCATTGAGGAGCATGCGCTACTCTCAAAGAGGACCTGGAGAGTATTCCCAGCACCCACCTGGCACCTCACTAGTGTCCAGAATTCCAATCCAGGGGACCTGAAACCCTCTTCTGACCTCTAAAGGCACTGCATGCACATAATGTAGATACATAAACATAAGCAAAAGAAGTCATACACATAAAGTAAATATTTAAAAAAACAAAGTGTGGCATTGTTTTTATTTTATAATACTAGTAAAATAAAACTTAAGAGTGTTCTTATTTGTAAAATTGTAAATGCCTATCTAGGGTTAGTAGCATTTCTTTTCCCAATTGTTTTCCCCTTTCTCCTAATACACCAATCCTTTCTATTTCCTAGTTATTTCAGGGGCAGCCGAAACAGTGGCTTCTACCTCTACTGTATTCACTGGTAGCTGGACACAACTGAGCATGTCTCTATTATTCTTTACCCATTTCCTGCATCTTCAAGATGGTATGAATACTTAATATTTGCCTTTCCTCCTTTTCTAGGAGTTCAGTGTCTGAGACCTAATATAATAGTTGTTAAATAACTTTTCATCACTGGAAGATTAGGAGGAGTCACTGCTTCCTGTGTGACATAGTAATTGAATACTTATGAAAAACATTGCATGCTTGTGCCAAATGCTTTAGTTTCTGTAAATATAGGTGTTGTGCTACAAGAGACCAACAAAACAGGATAATATATACATGCCTATTAATCTAGCTTCCCATACTGCTTCTTTACTTTTTAACCTTTTCCCAGAATACGTGATGGAATAACTAATTAATGAAACAATTAATGTTAGTATGAGAATCTGAATATGGCATTTTATAAAGTTCTATGTGTGTTCCAGGACAATATATCTACCTAGTAGTGCAAAATTTGGGACATATTAGATAGGAAAATATCTTTCCTAGCCTTAGAAAATAAATAATGTTTAGGACACCACACTCTATTGAGTCTTTGTGAAAATAAAATTATTTGGATTACAGCTAGGTTAAGTCAGGTCACCATAAAGACTTTCAAATGAATTACCATCCAGTGATAATTGGCAGACTGTTTGAGCATAGTATATTTCAATAAAACAAAAAGTATCAAACAACAGAATTTCCCTGTGAAGGTTCTATGCCCCAGTATAGGGAAATGCCAGGGCCAGTAAGCAGGAGAGGGTGGGGTGGTGAGCAGGAGGAGGGGGGAAGGAACGGGAGTTTGCTTTTGTTTTTGTTTTTGTTTTTATTTTATTTTATTTTTTTGGAGGGAACCTGGAAAATGAGATATTGTGTGTCATGTAAATAAAGAAAACATCTAATAAAAAAAGAATTTCCAACATAAATTCTATTGTGTTGAAAGCTAGTAGAGTTCATCTTGTAGGTATTGATGAACCAAATGTCCTATGAATAAAGCTAAATCCTTGATGAAACCATTGAAAGAGTCATTTTC
Organism: Mastomys coucha; assembly: GCF_008632895.1. NCBI lineage: Eukaryota > Metazoa > Chordata > Mammalia > Rodentia > Muridae > Mastomys > Mastomys coucha. The sequence continues at coordinate 19,921,970 of NW_022196903.1, read as the reverse complement.
ATCTCCATAGGTAAGTATCCTAGTGGTGTCATTGTTGTTGCTGTTGTTGTTGTTGTTGTTGCTGCTGTTGTTGTTGTTTTGTTATTGTTGTCTTGCTTGTTATTTAAAAGTTCTGGATTTTCTTTTTTTGATTTCAAGAACTCTTTCCCCAGATATATTCTTTTGCATTTTTTCTATTTTGTTTCTATTCTCCTTTTTTGGAGACAAACTCTATGTTTGTCTGACTTTAGCTCACTTTGTAAGCCAAGCTGGCCTTGAACTTGTAATTGATCTCTGCCTTCCAAGTGCTCAGATTACAGGAGGAAACTAATATCTTGCTCTCTGATAGTGCTGACCTAATTCATCTGTTACCTGATTTCTCACTAAAAAGGCCTTATGTGACAAAGTTTTATAAAATTTCCAGTGTTCTCTAGTACTTCCTAATGCCTTAAACCTCTTTACTCTTTATTCTATAAACTGCTATCACCATCCTATGTGTCTATTTACCACTTACTTATCCTTAATTTCTAATTTCCATGAAGACAGGTTTATTCTTATTGCCCGGTATGAAGTGAATAGCCAATGAACAATTTGCATGAAACTTAAAACTAAAAATTCTCTAGAAAAGGCTTGAAATCAAAGAAAGATAATGTTTTCTTCTCTTCAGTGTTTTTATGGAAAAAATACTGCTGTAGTAGGGAATAGGAAAATAATTCATCAGAATCACAAATAAGGCAATGCCAACAATAACTGCTGAATTAAATCCAGTTGCAGGAGCCTTGTTCTTTTGGAGATTTGGAGAGTGAGATCTGCAGGACTCTCCGTGCCAGCCATAGTAACAGTGACACACAAATCCATTCTTCATATTCATTATTGTCTTCAGCTTACTTTTTGGGGAAATGACAAAATTGAAACCTTTGTTTGTGACATAATTCTTGCGGCTATCCTCAGGCATATGCAGATAAAAGGAGGATTCAGGTGTCTTCCGAACACATCTTCCATGACTGTTACATAGACTTTGACTACAGAGCTTTGCTGCTGATGTTACATTGAGAACATAGGGGCCCAATAGCCCATGAACAGTTTGTTGCACAGATAAGCAAGTCTCCTGTAGGAAAAAAAATAAGAGATGCTTATAGAGCAGTATAGAGTCCAGAGAAATAAACTCACACATATACAATCAAATGATCTTTGGCAAGGGTGTCAAGAATACACAACATGGAAAAGACCAACCTATTAGCAAATAGTGTTGGGAAAAAATTGTCTAAACAAAATTGAACCACTAGCTTATATAAGATACAAAACTTAGCAGAAAGTGGATTAAACTTAAACACAAAGAGCCAGAAACTGGTAAAGCTTTAAACAGAAAGTGTGCTTTTCTTCCTGCTTCCTGTCAGATGTGACAGCTCTTCTGCATGAGACCAGAAGCACCGAAGCTATGTCAGACTAAACACTTTTGCATACAAAGAAAAAGCAAAACTGTCAACGGAATGAGGAGGTATTATACAAATCAATGAAAAAGATGTGCAAAACCCCTATTTCCTGCAGTAACTAGCTTCATATCTAGACTGTAAGTGACTCAAAATAACACACACAATAACTGAAAGAAACAAAACAAAACAAACAAACAAACAAAAAAACAGTGTAGCCAGGCTTGATGGTGTGGTCCTATAACCTCAGCTGCTTGGGAGGCTGAGGCAAGAGAATCACAAGTCTGAGGTCTGAATGACCTACAGAGTTAAGTTCAAGCCCCATCCAGACAACTTAATAGTATCTCATCTTAAAAATGTGAGATAAAATGAAAGCCAGGGATATAGCTCACTGGTACAGCGCTTGCCAAGCATGTGTGAGGCTTCAGGTTCAGTTCCTAACACAGAAATTATGGATAAATAAACAGACAGGAGCATGGTGGCATACATCTTTAATTCCAGTACTCAATTGGAAGACAGAGGCAGGTTCAACGCCAGACTTTGAGTTCAATGCCAGATTAGTTTATACAGAAAGTTCTAGGCCACTAATAGAGTGAGATTTTTCTCTCAAGAAAAAAAAAGTTGGCTAACTCACTTGTATAAATAAATAAAATACATGAATAAATATTTTTAATTCTCAGAAAAGTGCAAATCAAAGGTACAATGAGACATTACCACATACCCATAAGTTTGGCTACTATTAGTACATATGTAGAGAGTACATGTATTGATGACATTGTTTGGAACCCTTTTAGCCTGCTGATTCAAATATAAAAGGATATAAGACCTATGGAATACAGTATGGAAGGTCTTTAAAGGTTAAAATTAGAACTATCATATGCATATATGTACATATACTCACATATGGGTATATATACAAAAAAAGTTTAAATTATGATCTGGAGGTGGCATCCACACTTCTATATTCAATGCAGGGCTATTTTTTTGTAGTCAAGAACTATAACTAAATGTCATCAAGAGATGCATGGATAATGATCACATGATATATACAATGGAATATAATCCAATCTTTAAAAATAAAAGAAGATTCTACCATTTGGGAAAAGGCTAGTGAATACAGAAGATGTTATGCTGTAATAAAAGAAGGAACAAAAAGCACCACAGTACGAGTCCATTTACACATAAGCCATCTAAATCATCAAATCAATACACTGAAAACTGCATGCGTGCTAGACAAACCAATGTCACAAATCTGCTGTAGAACATGATATCTATAACTAACACTGCTGGATGATGACTTTCCAAATCTGTTATAAAATAAATGCTAGGTTAAATATACTAACTACAAATTTTCAAAATAGCAATCAACTGTCATATAAATATAATTTTCCTTCCAGGTACACTTTTATTATGAGGTACCATAAAACTCAAAAATAACTGTAAACAATCTATTCTTCATAATAATAAAATGATTTTCAATTTTTCATAATAACTTGATGTTAGGTATATATAACAGCATTACTTTGACTAGAATTCCTACATTGTGAGTTTAATTCTAGTACATTTTTTTAAATGAAGAAAGTAAGACTGAGAGCAGTTACTTAACATACCCCAAATTATACCCTTAGAATATAATAATCAGCTTCTTACTTTAGGCTGCCCGAGTGGAGATTATCCTTGTCCACCCTTCTGTTAGCCACAGTGTAATATAGAATTGGGTGATCAGTGTTCGTCCCTATAGTCTTTGAACTTTGTTAAAGCCAAAGCAACAAACAACTGGCAGCTAACTGATGTGAGAAAACATTTGAAAATGTTTTAAAATTGTATAAAATTTTTTAAATTACTAGTTAAGACAGCAGTTCTCAACCTGTGAGTCATTATGTCTTTGATAAACTCTCTCCAAAATTATTCATAACAGCAGCAAATTATAGTTATGAAGTAGTAATGAAAACAATTTGATGGTTGGGAGTCACTAGAAATGAGGAACTGTATCAAATGGTTGCAGCATTAGGAAGATTGAGTACCACTGACTAGGATGTAATAGTAACAGAGAAATCATTACTGACCTTTGTATGTGAATATTCATATCCTCCCCACAATATTATTCCTGCTGCTCCCAATGCAGCACTTTCACCAATTGTGTGCACTAAGTCCTCCTATAAGAGAAGGAACAGGAGAAAATTTTGTCAAGTCGTGTTAAGCAGGGCTCATTAAGATTGTTTTCTATAAAGAAAAAGCCATAAAAGAACTGGAAAAGGTGATTTGGGCATTTTAGATTATCTGATAATACTCTAGTATTCCAGGAAAAACTCGAAATAATGAAGCTATAAAAATAAATATATTCAGGACTAGAGAGATGGTTCAGAGGTTAAGAGTACTGCCTGCTCTTCCAGAGGTTCTGAGTTCAATTCCCAGCAACCACATGGTGGCTCACAACCACCTATAATGAGTTCTGGTGTCCTTTTCTGGCCCTGAGGCATAGATGTAAGCAATAATAAATAAATCCTTAAAAAGTAAATAAATAAGGACAGGATACTTCCAGTCTCCATCTGCACCCAGGAGCTAAGGCTGTTCCATAGCCCTCCACCAACAAATCCTGTCAGGAGAGAGTTGGTCTCGAGGAGTTCTCTCACTCCTAAGTTCAGAGGTGAGATTACCATTTTCACTCCAATAACTGTACAAAGTGGGACCACCCAGTAGTGCACAGGGCACAGGAACAATGGAGCAGCTGGGGACAGGATCCTTCCTGGCTCCATCTGCATGTCAGAGCTAAAGCTGTCCCACATCCCTCTGCACTCAAACACCACCGAGGAGAGAGCTGGTCTCTCCAGGAGTGTTAACAAACCTAAAATCACAGGCTCACAGGCCCACAGGTGGGACAAGCACCAGTCTAACAGTAAGACCAACTAACACCAGAAATAACCAGATGGCAAGAGGCAAGCACAAGAACATAACCAACAGAAACCAAGGCTATTTGGCATCATCAGAACCCAGTTTTCCCACCACAACAAGTCCTGGATACATCAATACTCTGAAAAAGCAAAATTTGGATTTAAAAATACATCTCATGATGATGATAGAGGACATTAAGAAGGACATAAATAACTCCCTTAAAGAAATACAGGAGAACACACATAAATAGCTTAAAGCCCTTAAAGAGGAAACACAAAAATCCCTTAAAGAATTACAGGAAAACACAACCAAACAGGTAAAGGAATTGAACAAAACCATCCAGGATCTAAAAATGGAAATAGAAACAATAAAGAAATCACAAAGGCAAACAACCCTGGAAATAGAAAATCTAGGAAGGAGATCAGGAGTCACAGATGCAAGCATCACCAACACAATGCAAGAAATAGAAGAGAGAATCACAGGTACAGAAGACACCATAGAAAACATTGACACAACAGTCAAAGAAAATGCAAAATGCAAAAAGCTCCTAACACAAAACATCCAGGAAATCCAGGACACAATGAGAAGACCAAAACTAAAGATAATAAGTACAGAAGAGAGTGAAGATTCCCAACTTAAAGGGCTAGAAAATATCTCCAACAAAATTATAGAAAACTTCCCTAACCTAAAGAAAGAGATGGCCATGAACATATAAAAAGCCTACATAACTCCAAATAGATTGGACCAGAAAAGAAATTCTTCCCATCACATAATAATCAAAACAACAAATGCACAAAACAAAGAGAGAAAACTAAAAGCAGTAAGGGAAAAAAGTCAACTAACATATAATGACAGACATATCAGAATTGCACCAGATTCTCACCAGAGAATATAAAAGCCAGAAGATCCTGGGCAGGTGTCATATAGACAGTAAGAGAACAAAAAATACCAGCCCAGGCTATAATACCCAACAAAGCTCTCAATTAACAAATATGGAGAAACCAAGATATACCATGACAAAACCAAGTTTATACAATATCTTTGCCCAAATCCAGCCCTACAAAAGATAATAGATGGAAACCCAACACAAGGAGGGAAACTACAACCTAGAAAAAGCAAGGAAATAATCCTCTTTTAACAAACCAAAAATAAGATAGCCACATGAACATAATTCCACCTCTAATAACAAAAATAACAGAAAGCAACAATCATTTTTCCTTAATATCTCTTAACATCACTAGACTCAATTCCTCAATAAAAAGACATAGACTAATGGATGGAATATTTAAACAGGACCCAGCATTTTGCTGCACACAGGAAACGCACCTCAGTGACAAAGACAGACACTACCTCAGAGTTTGTGGCTGGAAAACAATTTTCCAAGCAAATGGCCCCAAGAACAAGCTGAAGTAGCCATTCGAATACTAAATAAAATCGACTTTCAACCAAAAGTTAACAAAAAAGATAAGGAAGGATGCTTCATGCCCATAAAAGGGAAAATCTACCAAAATGAACTCTCAATTCTGAACATCTATGTTCCAAATGCAAAGGGACCCACATTCATAAAAGAAACTTTACTAAAGCTCAAAGCACACATCACACCTCACACAATAATAGCGGAAGACTTCTATACCCCCACTCTCAGCAATGGACAGATCATAGAAACAGAAACTAAACAGAGACAGTGAAACTAACAGAAGTTATGAACCAAATGGATTTAACAGATATCTATAGAACATTTCATCCTAAAACAAAAGAATATACCTTCTCAGTACCTCATGTTACTTCTCCAAAACTGGCCATATAATCAGTAACAAAATGGGCCTCAACAAATACAAAAAGATTGATATAATCCCAAACCTCATATCAGATCACCTCAGTCTTCAATAAAAACAATAGAAAGCCCACATACACATGGAAGCTGGACAACACTCTACTCAATGATAACTTTGTCAAGTAAGAAATAAACAAATTAAAGACTTTTTAGAATTTAATGAAAATGAAGGCACAAATACCCAAACTTATGGGACACAATGAAAGCAATGCTAAAAGGAAAACTCATAGCTCTGAGTGCCTCCAAAAAGAGCCTGGACAGACCATACACTAGCAGTTTGATAGCACATCTGAAAGCTCTAGAACAAAAAGAAGTAAATACACCCAAGAGGAGTAGATGATGGGAAATAATTAAACTCAGGGCTGAAATCAACCAAGTTGTGGATCCCTACCCTAATATATACATCCACAAAACATTCCCACCCCTAATGCTCAGGGAACATTGGACAAGGATAATGGCAAAAAACAAAACTAGATGGAGAAAAGCCCATAAGGCCTCAACTCTACACAAAGAACTACACAAAGCAAGGCAAATGAGGAAAGCTGGGAATGGGAGAGAGGACCTTTCCCAGGGGAGAGCACAACAACTGGTTGTCCAGTGCCAAAAATCAACCCTGAAAACATACATTATACAGACTGACCAGGTTATATTTAGGAATATATATATGTATCTGTGTATATACATATATATTCCTAAATATACATATACAGATATACATGTAATAATAATTATTTTAAAAAGATATAAATTTTAAGGAGTGTGGGGAGGGGTACAAAGGAGTATGCAGAAGGGTTTGGAGGGGAAAAAAAGAAAAATGTTGTAATCAAATTATAAATATATTTATATAAAAATATTTTAATATTTTATGTCAAAAATTAAAATAACCCATGATGAGGAGAGTAAGGCTATATGAGCAAATTGAATGCTAATCTTTAGTCACATTTATATAATGTCAAACTTCCTTCTAAATATTTATACTTACACTCATAGACAAATGCTACTCCCAGGCTTGACAGAGAAGCTTTTCTTTTCAGTGAAAGGCTTTGTGAATGCAGTGATTCAAGCTGCTCACGGTTCTGAGAATAAGTGACAGTTGAGATTCCAACCCTAAACATAATAGCTGCACCACTCTCTCTAAGGTTCTTAATAGAAATATGGATAAAGGCTGCAAAATTCTATCTTTAAAGCGTGATAGTCATTTTAAACATGATGTCAAAGCACCTACAGTTGAGTTTACTGGACAAGCACAAGACTAGACCTGTCAACAGTGGATCGTGGATGGGAGAAGCTCATGGATTCTACCCTCCTTGCTATTCTATTGGCTACTAAGATAGTCCAGGTGAGTTGAGTTGGTCATTGTCTTAAGTTGTACACCCAGAGATGTGTCCACCAGGTACCAATGGGTAGTTCTAAATCCACAGTCTCACCGACAACCCTTGTTAAAAATCAAGATCACGACACAGAATAAAAGAACATGAATGTGACAGATGTAGAGGCTCACAGCCACCCATTGAACTGAGTACACGCTCCCCAATGAAGGAGTTAGAGAAAGGACCTATAGAGCTGAGGGGTTTGCAGCCCCTTAGGACGAACAACAATATGAACTAACTAGCACCCTCAGAACTCCCAGGGTCTCAACCACCAACCAAGGACTGCACATGGTGGGTCTGATTGTTCTGGCAGCATGTGTATAGTAGAGGATTGCAAATTTGATCATCAATAGGATGATCCTCAGCCCTGTGAAGGTTCTGTGCCCCAGTGTAGAGGAATGCCAGGGCCAGGAAGTGGGAGAGGGTGGGGTGGCAGGCATGGGGAGAGGGGACGCAACAGGGGTTTGTTCTTGTGTTTGTTTGTTTGTTTGTTTGTTGGAGGGGAAACTGGGAAAGAAGAAATTTACATGTAAATAAAGAAAATATCTAATAAAAAAATTTTAAAAAAAAGAACATGAATGTGGTAAAGAAACTTGTAGAAGGGAATAGTGACAGGAAAGGAAGGAAATAGGAGAGGTTAGGGAATGAGGGTAGTCAGAATGTATTATATAATGTATGAAATTGTCAAAGAACAAATGCTATCAATAGAAAAAGTCCTACCTGTAAGAATTTACTACTAGAAAAGTACAAATTTGCAACTTTGGTAAGATACATTTTTTGCAGGTATGTAAAAAAAAAAACCATTGGATAGGGATGTCAAGAAGGTAGAGAGCAAAGATAACAACTAGGGATAATGGGAGTTGTCTTGTGAAAAACTATAAAGGCCCAACAAGTTCAATATCAGTCCAGAAAAAAAAAAGAAGGGAAGATATTAGAGTAATTTCTAATTTGGACATATAATTCTTAGTTACCTGTTAGATAATGGAAAGAGAAGGAAGGAGGCATTCAAGTGACTCTTAGGTTGAGCGACTGGGTAGATTAGAAATTGAGGAGGAGGTTATGTTCTGGGTTGTAGGCCAAAAACTAGTAAGAAACAGAATGAGGGGAAGGTAAGATGAACAGCAGGAGAAATCGTCTAAATGTTTTCCTCTCCCACAATGTATTTATTAGAAATTCTTTGAAAAAGCTGGAGCACTCCAGGACCAGATGAGTAAATTTTTATGCCACAACCAAGCTTTTCTACACTACAGAAAAGCTCCAATTGAGCTTAGTTAGCAAAAATTAAGTATCTCTTATTCGAAAGGCTTGGAACCAAAACTACTTCAAGTGTCTGACTTTCTCATATTTTATCTTCAGTTTTGGGTATATATGTGTGGAGTATGTGCACATGAGGGATTCCAGAAGAGAGTGTTAGGAACCTGTGGAGTTGGAGTTACAGGCTGTTGTGAACTGCTTGATATAAATGCTGGGAATTAATCTCAGGTCTTCTGCAAAGGCTGGATGTGCTCTAAGTGCTGAGGCATCTCTCCAGATCCTACTCTTATATTTTAAATGTAAATTGTAGGCCATTCCTTCTGAACTCTATTTCATACACCAATAAACCATATAACCTACTCATCAAAAAGTATACAGTATCTTAAAGCTATTATTAATAAGTCTAATGCTTTCCTGGTATGTATGCCTCACTTGTCAACCAACAGGATAGATTATTTTCACCCACTGTCTAAGAAACATAACTTTTCCATAGGAGTTCTCCTGGCAAAAGACCTGTCTTATGTTTAAGGAATGTGGTGCCATTTATAGAGAAGAATGAGTTCTTCCCTTGTATTACTTTAAAAATTGCAGATCAAGAAGACTAGCAGAAGGATCCCAAAGCAGAAATCCCCAAACCTAAAATGCTCTAAAATCTGAAACTGTTTGAACAGGTCTGCTGCAACAAGAGAAACATTCTAGACCTGACCTCAGGTGGATGGCTACAAAGACACATTAAAGTATTCTTAACTCACCATTTACTATTAAGATGAACCCTCTAGCTTCTTGGATCATTAGTTTTTACTGTCAGTATTAATTACAGTATTATTGACCCTTCATTGTCACTAAATAATTTTGAATGGATAACTATATCCTCTATGCCCATACTATTTTATGCAATATGTTTTAATCACTCTCCTCCCCCAGCTATCAGATCCATCCATCCTGCCCCCAGCTGTTCAACTTTGTGTCCTCCTTATTTTTTAACCCATCAAGTACAATTTGTGCTGCCCATATACTCTTAGATGTGTGACAATCAGCTGGATCATGGTTAACCTCCCAAGTGTTGTACTCTTAACGAAAACTGACCCTTCCTCTCTCGGGAGCTATTAGTTACTTGGCTCCTTATCTGGAGCTGAGATTTTGTGTCCACCTCCTCTCTAGAATTTTGTTTGGCTTCAGCTTATGTTGGTCTTGTGCATGCTTATGGCTCTTATCACCTTCCTGCTCTCTCTTCTTCAATGATCCCTGAGCCTTAGAAGGAGTGGGAGTAATATATACCCCACTTAGGATGAACATTTCGTGGTCTCTTATTATTCTCTATACCTTGGCCAGTTGTGGCTCTCTATATTAATCACCATCCACTGCAAAAGGAAGCTCATTTTCTTTTTGCCGATTTAGTAGAATAATAGTTATAGTTCTTCACTAAGGCTTATGACCCATCTAGCCAAAGGTTCTTTTCATCCCAATAATGGTGCCAAGCATAGTTTTCATCTTGTGAAATAGGCCTTAAGTCCAATCAGAAAGTGATCGGTTGCCCACGATGTTGGTGTTAATATTGCACTAATGGGTTTGCTTGCCAGGCTGGTAGTCATTGTAGTTCAAATAGTCTTTTTTGACAAAAGAATTTGAAAAGGTGATACTTGAGAGATCTATCAGTTGAAAGAGAGTTCAATGAAAAGACTTTGGAAAGCAAGAACAATTCCTTAAAGTATTCAGAGAAGTGGCTTTTAAAGCAACATTTATTATTATTTTAGGTGTGTGTGTGTGTGTGTGTGTGTGAGAGAGAGAGAGAGAGAGAGAGAGAGAGAGAGAGAGAGAGAGAGAGAGAGAGAGAAGATATACTGCACCATGCATGTGTGGAGATCAGAGGACAACTTTCAGGAGTTGCTTCTCTCCTTTTGTGGGTTATAGTGATCAAACTCAAGTTGTCAGGTTTGCAATGCAAGTAATTTTGCCTGCTGAACCTCCCACCTCTGACCCAGACTGACTTCTTAAATACTTAGTCTATGCTGTACTTGAAATAGTGTTCAAACTAATGGTATAAAGTTATCCAAAGGCAAAGTAACTCTATGCATGAACTTCCTAAGAATGAATATTGCCCTAAAATGGAGGTTTCTTTCTGGTACAGGAAGTAGTCCATCAAAAAAAAAAAAAAAAACTAAAGCAAAAGCCAAGTAAAAGTGAATTCATGCTTGAGTGGAAGTGGATTATTTTTGTACAGTAATATTATGACTTTTTTGTCCTAAACTTATTGAATGAACCTATCATTTTGAATAACATTAGTAATCTTGTGATGATAAAACTAGCTAGTCTGAGGGGCTGGAGAGATGGCTCAGTGGTTAAGAGCACTGATTGCTCTTCTGAAGGTCCTAAGTTCAAATCCCAGCAACCACATGGTGGCTCACAACCATCTGTAATGAGATCTGATGCCCTCCTCTGGTATGTCTGAGACAAGTACAGTGTGCTTACATATAATAAATAAATCTTTAAAAAAAACTAGCTAGTCTAATCAATAACATATAATAAATAGTAGGCTGACAGGTTTTATTCTGAAGCCTTATAGGAAGAGTTACTTCTGCATTGAAGTACCCTTACTATGACATAGTGGTCTAAGGAAGTGAGCTCTAATAGTCTTACCTCTGTGTTAGTCATTGTAATAATGGAGCTGTTGGCACTCGGATAGGCTTAGTAATTTTCTCATGCATCCATGTGTCTAATGGTTGCATCCATCCAACAATGTCCCAAGTGACAATCTAGCTGACATTTGAGCACTTCAAGAATCTGCAAGTTCATTATTTCCCAAGCAAGTACATCAAATATTTCTAAGCTTCATACTTGGTACTAAAGATGAAGATATCCCTGTCCTGGCTTCATTTCCACTTGCTGTGATAAGATACTCTGATGAAAACAACTTATGAAAGAATGTGGTTATTGTTGTTCACAATGTGAGGTTACAGCCCAGCGTTTACAAGAAGTCAAGGCAGCAAGGACTACAAGTAGCTAGTCACATTCCATCCTGAGCAGATAAAGGTTGGATGCCTATGTGCTTCCTATTGTTCGGTTCCTATTGGTCAGTTCACTTTCATTCAGTCCGGGATCCGAATCTGGGAAATGCTACATCCCACTTTTAGTTTTTCCCACATCAACTAGCAGATTCAAGGCATTTACCCCACAGCCATGACCACAGGGCAACCCAATTTAAACAATTCCTCATTGAAAACCTCTTCCCAGGTGATCCTAAATTGTGTCAAGTTGACACCTACAAACAATTATCAAAATATCTGTTTATATAAATTACTAATCCACTGACACTGACTATTAGCCCATATTGTGGACTTCTAAGAAACATTCAATAGAATCCATGCCATCTTTTCAGCAAATATAATACTGTATAGTGAAAAGTTCAGTTGGTTAATACCTTAATTCCAAATCCCCATTTTGTATACTTCCAATCTGAAAAACTGCCAGAACCCTTATGAGAAACTCTTGTGAGTTCTGAGTTTGTTTGTTTGTTTGTTTTCGAAACAGGGTTTCTCTGGTGTAACACTGGCTGTCTAAATGATTTTTTTTATCTTCTAAAATTCTAGATAGAGTATCTAATCAGTTGTTTGGAATTTCAGAATTAAGTTCACATTTGAATAAATACACTCCTTTACTATTAGAATAACATTTTAATGAGAAATAAATATCACTCAAAATTTTCCTTCTAAACTTTACATACATTCTATTAACCTTATAATTTTTTTACACATATTCTATTAACCTTATATAGTTTTTTTCTTACCTCTGACAGAACGTCAATACTTTGCAAATAAAATGGTCTGGAAAAAATGAAAACTGGCAAAGCATAGTCCTTTGTAGCCATTTCGGCAACCCTCAGGGCTTCTCTCACTCGAAAATGAACAAATTTCAGTGCATTTAAGTTTGACTTTAATATTTTACTCAAATATATGGAAGGATAAAGTGCTGCACTTTTTTCCCACAGCCACATGAGTTGGTCATTGCGGAAAATCTCATCATCTGGGCAAGTACCTGTGTAGAACTCTGGATTTATCCGGTAATCATAATTGTAGCAATCTGGATAGAGATAGAAGCCCCATAAACGCTTTGGTCTCATTTCTAAAGCCAACGTGAGAGTAATGTTCATAAAACTTCTTCCAGCATTTTCAAATTCTTGTTGAGCAACTGTTCTCACTTTCGTTTCTGCCCAGTCAGGATGGTGGTGTCGAGTGAAGGCTAGCGAGTGGTTTTTATATATTATTCTGCTGCCCCAATTCCTATCCCACTGGGGTCTCCAGCCTTCCCAGTCAATAACAGCAAGTCCTTCCGATCTCCACAAAGTGACAGCATCCGCAATGTCACCGGCACTTTTCCTGAGGTGCTCAGAGAGGTTCACCTTCTGAGGTATTCCACCATAGAAAGATGTTCCATCTTCAGAGAAATAAGGATAATATCCGAGTTCCTTTGGATAAAATACGGCAATAGTGGATCCACTCTGTGTTTCAAAAGGATTTGGAATGATGTTAAATACTTGAAGATTCATGTTTACATCGAAATTATCTTTACAAAATAAAGTAGGGATAGCCCAGAAAACGTTGAAAGGTTGGTTCTTGATCACAGGAGGCATTGCTGGTTTGAGGGCTGCCTGAGCGACCAGAATAGCAAAGAACACCAGTTCACCAAGCTGCGCCACCCACTGGCTACACATGGATTGTTGTTTTCTGCAACGTGTGCTAAAAGCAAGAACAAATATTCACATGAAGGACTCAAACGCCTGGCTAGTTTCATAGTGTAGATTAAATATTTTCAAAGATTTATGGGCTTTATTAACACACTTATTTGTGGTGTCCTCTGAACAGGAGAAGAAAAATGAGACTTTTGTTGCCTCCTTGAAATGTTGAAGGAGACTTAGTGAATACGGGCTAGAAATTTCATACAGATCCTCTTCCACGTAAACGCCGTGCTCATCTGTACAAACTTGCTATTTGTTCTGAAATTTAATTTCCTATAATTCTGAGTGCATGCCCCAAACCATCATACACCAGCAAGCCTTTGGTGTGAGGCCAACTAGAAAAATGCATCTCAATAAACTGACATTTTTCTATTAATTATCAGAAAAGAAATTCTAAAACCATGGCTACTTGGAAATTAACCAATGTTGGCAGTTTTATCCAATGTAGGACAAAAAAAAAATGATGAGCTGTATTAATAATAAGTAGTGCCCTGGATGGGATTTGACGTGTACTGACCTCAAGGGTTTATTTGATTGTTTCCAAACCACAGAAGAGTTCCCACAGGAATAGCATAAGATGACACAGAAACTAGAGGTGCCTGTCAATCATCTGTTGTTGATTGTAGATCTGGATAAAGTCTTTTCTTGGGCATAGAAATAAACATTTTAAAACTATTATGTCCTTAAGACCACTATTATTCTATGAAGGAATTGGGCCATATTCTCAGAGGCTAGGTTGCAAGTAAAACTCAGTCACACATAATCAGTTAAGACAAAAAACTGCCAAAGAATTTTGCCAGAACATGAGGACGAAGGGGCAAGGCATTCCAGCCAATCAGATTATATCCTGAAAGCAATATGGCTGAAGTTGTCTAGCAAAGTTACTTTGTTATTTTGTTGTATTTTAAAATAAGGTATGCTGGTTAGTTTGGGCTGTTAACTTGACACAATCTAGAATCACTTGGTAAGAGAGTCTTACTGGGAAAATATCTACATGGAAATTGGCCAGTGGGTGTCTGTGAGGATTTTTCTTCATTGTTTATTGGTGTAGAAAGAGTCAAACCATTGTAGGCTGCACCATTTCATGGGTCCGGCCCTGACCTCTCCAAGAGTAAAGAAAAATAGCTGAGCATTAATAAGTAAGCAGATACTTGTTTCTCTCTGTGCTTGACTATGGATATGATGTGACCAGTTCTTGATCGGACTTCCCAGAAATGACAGGCTATAGCCTAGAATTGTCATGTAAATAAATCCTTTGTTTCCTACGTTGCTTTTGGTCAAGACATTTCATCACAGAAATTAAACCAAAACATAGATCTATTTCCAATTTTCTTTGAAGTAGTTAAATTTTGTCTGTTTTTAGGAATGATAGTTACTAAGTATGTATATTTTCTTATTTAATCTATCAAATGCTGTAAAATATACAAACCAAAATCATATGCAAATTCTGACAGCATAGCACCCAAAGTGTGTTAAAAAAAAAAAAAACCCTTTCTTAAAAACATTTTTTAAAAAAATCAAGGGCTTCTTGGCCCTGTGAAGGTTTTGTGCCCCAGTGTAAGGGAATGCCAGGGCCAATAAGTGGGAGAGGCTGGGATGGCAAGCAGGGGGAGGGGGGAAGCAACA
>NW_022196903.1:19894819-19906843 GCF_008632895.1 Mastomys coucha | reverse complement strand
CTGGGAAAAGAGAAATCATATGACATGTAAATAAAGAAAATATCTAATAAAAAAAATTAAGGGATTTTTATACAGTCACTTTCCAAATCAGAGGCTATCAGTGGCTTATTCTCAAATATTCTGGATTTTACTGAGATGACTGACTTCATGGATTTTGTAATGTGATACCAGATGAAACTCTAAGCCACCAAAGATGGCTCCCTACCTATCCCTTTACTCCACCTATAGGATCTTAATGTGAATGTGAATGGGTCTACCCTACAGAAGGGCGGATAGCTAACCTCCTCCGTCTTTATCGCTCAGGGGAATGTAAGTATACTCACTCTGCTTAGGTAGACTGCTTCACTTTCCTATGTCCTATCTCCACATAAGGGTGTACGTGCCTAATAAGCTGGGACACCCTTGAAATTAAATCTCTGTTTCATGTTGCATTGCATAAAACATGTTAGAGAAAAGGTACCAAATTATTAAGATATGCCTTAGTAAAATCCAATTTCAAGCTTCTTTTGTAGGAAATTTTAATCTTGTTTTCTGAGGATATAAATTAGTATAGACCCTATCTTTGTCACTGGCCTGGAGCTAATTTATTATTTTAACATTCTTTTGACTCCAAGCACACATTTTTCTAACAAATGTCTACTATAGCAACAAAATTATGTATTATGAATTTCATGAGATTCTTTTCTTTTTAATGTAATGAAATCTTCTCAATGATTTTCCTTCAATCCATTTTTGTTATTTATAGTGTGAAACCAAGTTTGTTTTTTCCCATTTATAATACATGCATGCACTTGGATTTATTGGCTCTGATATGTTTTAGATAGTGAACTGTGTCAAGAAATGTTGTGACAAAACCAACATAACTCCACACACTGCAAAAAAAGTTACAGATACTTAGAAGTAAAATACAAACTTATAAAACAAAGAGAAAAATATTTATCACCTTAGGCATGGAAATGCCTCTCTATGTACAATATCAAAGACACAATGCATGAAAAAAATCATTGATAAAGACCTTCATTCAAATAATTTTAAGCTGATCTTAAAATAGCATGAGAAGACAGTTGTGAGCTGGCAGCTCACTGGGGAAAATATGTTTGATGTTATGTGTATGAGTGTTTTGACTGCCTGTATAGCTGTGCACAATGTGCATTACTGATGCCTTTGGAGGTCAGCAGAGGGTTTCAGATCCTCCAGGACAGATGTTATGGATTGGTGAGCTAGAAGTCAAACTCAGAACCCTGAGAAGTAGCTTAACACCTGAGCAATCTCTTCAGCCTCATAAAAAAAAAAAAAGTAAAGTATTTATCTTATGAGCATAATAGCCTGAATTCAATCCCTCCCTGACAGAAAGCTAAATTAAGTGGCATAGTCTTGTAATCCCAGCCCTGAAGAGGCTGAGACAGGCAAATCCCTGGG
Organism: Mastomys coucha; assembly: GCF_008632895.1. Lineage (NCBI taxonomy): Eukaryota > Metazoa > Chordata > Mammalia > Rodentia > Muridae > Mastomys > Mastomys coucha. The sequence goes on along the minus strand of NW_022196903.1, from coordinate 19,905,424 downwards.
CTTCTCTATGCAAACAGCCTTGCCTACTTGTCCTAGGCTAATAAGAAACCCTGATTCAAAAACAATGTGGAAGGCACATGGGGAGCCTCTAGCACTCACTCATTATTAGACAGACATGCACATGTACAACACGCAGTCTGATGGAGATATGCTAACAGCAATCTGGAAACTCGGTGTTTATTCTGTACAGTGCCATTGAGAAGGACATGTGTTAGGTAATCTGCAGTCTCAGGTTATAGTCATCCATGAGGAGGAAGCCGAAGTTAATAGTTTCTAAATACCCTGGTGTTAGCTGAAAGTTAACCACTGATGAGCACTGGACCCAGACCAGTAGAAGGTTTTACCATTTCCATTTCCATGCTCCTGTGTGGAGAGCTTTGGGGACCACTTGACAGGAATCTTACATTGGACAAGGACAAAGAAATGGTCTTCAGTCAGGAATCTGACATTAGGCCATGACAAGGAAGTAAGCTCAGGCAGGAATCTAATTTTAAGCTAGGACAGGGAAGTAAGTTCAGGCAGGAATCTTATTTTTAGGGTGGAACAAAAGAAGTAGGCTTTCAGCAAGAATCTGATTTGGGGCTTGGACAAGGAAGTAGGCACAGATATTTTGGTCATCCTGACAAGCCCTTGGAAACAGCGATCTAAATGAGTGGTCATGGGACTTTGCTTCTTGCCTTGTTTGTTCCTTGACTATTTATGTTTATTGCCCTTATTACTTGCATGTATCTAAAATGGTATAAAAGCAGATTGGGAAAAAGTAAACCTGCCTTCAGTCTCAGAATTGACTGAGGCCATGCTGCAGTATTGTCTAATTGTCTGTTTCTTTTCAGTCCTTGCACCTGTACTGGAGAACCTGTTGACTGACTGTTGGGCACTCCTGGTCAATAATACACAATTCCCTCAGGACTTCATCTGATTCCCACACTAATTATTTTTCCCTCTTTAGCAATAATTCTTGTGAATGCCTTCCAGGAAGACCTCTTTTACATGCCATGAAACTATGATAAAGTATAAAATTACAGAATCTTAGAAGTAGTAATACAAAATTATAAAACAAAGAGAAAAATATTTATCACCTTACTGAGTTTAAAATTGCATTAAAATGTACAACTTTAAACTAATAAACGTTTGTGTCTATATGAATAAATCTCTTTTAGTATATTCCAGACAAAGAAGAATTTTTCTCTCAGAGGGGGTTTTGTTTGCACAAAACTTATGTCAGCTGAAGGCAGGAAATGGTTATGAAACTGTTTATTTGAAATTTTTATGGTTTTGATTTTTAGAGAGAGAAAAAAGTTCATAGAGTGCAAACAAATCGATAAAATGCAGGGTGGATCCCACAAACCACTGTGCTTAAAGGTTGCCCATATTTCCATTATTTTATGCAAAAAAAAAAAAGTCAAATCAGTTCAAATTGAATTAAGATTGCATACTAAAAGAAAAGTAACAAGTTCTCAGGAAGGGATACCTGGTGACACATAACTTTTCCATTGGCTTCCTGCTTTACCACCAAAATGCACGCTTCACAAATGACGTGACACCATGGGAATGCCCTTCTGTGAAGTGACACCATGGGAAAGGCCTTCTGCTTTTCTCCTGGCCTCTGAAAATGTAAAAATGAGAAAGGCAAAAAATAAAACCGTCACTTTTAGACATTATTTCTTATTCAAAAACTCAAAGGATTCTGTGAATTATATAATAGGCTAGCCTAACAGGGTGCTGGATGTAAACTTAATGTAGGGAAATCAGATCTATTGATAAGATAACCAACATGCTTAGAAGGGAAAAACAGTTGAACAAAATACTCAAAACCTGTGAGATCCCTATAGATGACATTCATTAATCTTTACCAAGATGGAGTCCTGACGTCTCCACCCATGTCCCCCATTCTTTTACTACACAGCCCTGTCTTTATTACTTTACAATGTTTCCATTTTCCAGAGCAGCCAGGGAAGAAGACTGGAGATTAAGGAAGAGATTTTAGAGATCCTCCTTAGCTGGCTGCACCCTCCAGGGTGGAAGTGAGCGTAGATCTCATGTATAACCTCGGAGATAATTGTTAATAAGAACAAAAAAAAACATTTAAAGTCCCTCAAAGGAGTTTACTGATGAAGAGAACATAAATGTTCTCCTGTAGCCCAGATTTATAGTCAATAGCACTTGGACTCAACACAACTCAATAAACATTTATGGACAGTTTGTCTCAGTCATGACACAGTGTTTAATGTGAAAAATATACAGACGTCACCTCCTTAAGCATCAAGATCTGTCATGTGGGGGTGTATACATATATACATCACATGTATATGTCTGTATACAGAATAGCAACCTGAGGCAGAGAAATGTGTGCCCTGTGTAAGATATCCGAAAGGATGAGATAAGTGCTGGGTTTTTGTTTTTGTTTTGTTTTGTTTAAAAAGGAGAAAAAAAAACTAATGCATTATAAAAAAAATAAAGAAATATAAGAACAAAATTAATATTAATAATATTTTCCTCCTTACTCAACTATACATGCATCCTTAAAGGCATTTCTCTGTGTTTCTCTCCGATTTATGGACGTCTGCGTCATAGTTGAGACTCTTTGGGGTCCAGGTGGTCTGTAGTTCCTTTGTAAAGCACGAGGCGTGATACAAATGTGGTCTGGTGACTGTAGAAACTGTAATCAAGAGACAAGACCTTGGAGGAATGTCCTCCCAGGCAAAACAAGGCCACATGGACAGGAAGGGAGGAAGGAAGAAGTCAGATAAGCCGATAAAAAGATGCTATTCGCAGGGTTATGTGGAAGAACTCACAAAAGTGTTCAAAAGATACTATTTTTCTTTAAAATTCTGCTTGCAATGCTATCTCTAGTAGATAGCTAAGCAATATATAAGCTGCAGTAGGAAAAATGAAAACTATTAGTGGTTGAAGTGAACCCAGACTCTTGGGCTTCTGTCTATCATGGCCCTTCCTTTCCAGGTCCTTCTGATGCTCACAGCTGCTTTGGCAGAAGCCTCTGTTAGATGAGGAAGTAGTCCCTGTAAGTGTGCACTACAGAACTGAGAAATCCTACATTTCACAGCTACTTGGGGAGGATTAGAGGGTAAAGTATTTAGTATCTAGAGTAGGTTAAGGGGTCACACTGAGAAAAGCCAGGACGAAAATCTTCATCAGACTCTGGCAGTAAGTCATAAAGTGAGAGGGAACATTTGAACATAGGGAGAGCAGAGGAAAACAGAAATGGAGGCAGGGCATCTCTACTCTAGGACATGAAAGAGACCTGGGATGGGGAGTGGGGGACACCACAGTGTAGTTATGGAGCTGACTCTAACTAAATTTCTTAGCAATGGAGGATATGGATCCTGAAGTGGCTACTTCCTGTAGCCAGGTAGGACTCCCAGTGGCGGGATAAGGACAGCAACCTACCCACAAATCCTTTGACCTAAAATATGTCCTGCCTACAAGATATGCAGGAACAAAGAGCAGACACTGAGAGCATGGCCAACCAATGACTAGCCCAACCTGAGACCCATCCCATGGGCAAAAACCAAACCCTGATTCTATTAATGATACTCTGTTATGGTTGCAGATAGGAGCCTAGCAAAATTGTCTTCTGAGAGGCTCCACCGAACAGCTGACAGAAACAAATGGAGCTCAGTAGTCTTGTAAAACGTGTCTAGGGAAGGATTGAGGGACCCAAAGAGGGTAGGGACTCCACAAAAAGACCAAGAGAGTCAACTAACCTGGTCCCTTGGTGGCTCCCAGAGACTGAACTACCAACCAAAGAGTGAGCATGGGCTGAACCTAGGCCACCCACACATATGTAACAGATATGCAGCTTGGTTTTCATGCAAGTCTCTCAATAACTGGAGCAAGGAATGTGTTGCCTGCCTGTGGATCCTGTTCCCCTAACTGAGCTACCTTGTCTGGGCTCAGTGAAAGAGGATGTGCCTAGTCCTCTAGTGACTGATGTGAGGGATGATGATTACCTTTGGGGGGCTACCCCTTCTCAGACGAGAAGGGAGGGGGAATGCAGGAAGGAGCTACAATGTGGGAGGACTGATACTGGGATATAAAGTGAATAGACTAATTAATTTACAAAAAAGAAAGAAGAGCCATTATCAGCCAGGTGTGGTGGCACATGCCTTTAGTCCCAGTTCTCAAGAGGCAGTGGCAAGTGGATCTCTGAACTCTGGTCTACAAAGTGAGTTCCAGGTCAACCGGGGATACACGGAGAAACCCTGTCTTAACTAAACAAAACAATAGTCATTAAGAAAAAAAAAAAAAGCTATGATCAAGTAAAAAACAAAAAACAAAAACTTCCCTTTCCCTTCCTTAAGATTCTCAATATAGGCTTTTTGCCAAGATGAAAATCGAAGAACGAAGCTCCTGCCCCTCCCAAAGCCGAAGCCAAAGAGAAGGCCTTGAAAGCTAGGCAATGCTGAAAGGGGTCCTCAGCCACAAAAAGAAGATCCAAACAGCACCCATTTTGCAGCTCCGGAGGCAGCCAAAATATCCTCAAAAGAGTGTGCCCAGGAGAAACAAGCTTGACCATTGTGCTATCATCAAATGCCCACTGACCACTGAGTTCGCTATAAAGAAAATAGAGAATAACAACACACTTGTGTTCATTGTAAATGAACACAATTGTGCCAACAAGCACCAGATCAAACAGGCCAGGAAGAAATTCTGTGACAGTGATGTGGCCTGATAAGGCCTGATGGAGAGAGAAGAAAACGTATGCTCACTTGGCTCCTGATTATGATGCTCTAGATGTTGCCAACAAGATTGGGATCCTCTAAACTGAGTTCAGATAGATAATTCTAAATACACACTTTTTTTTCACCATTAAAAAAAAAAAAGATACTCAAATAGGGCTGGAGAGATGGCTCAGAGGTTAAGAGCACTGACTCTCCTCCAGAGGTCCTGAGTTCAATTCTCAGCAACCACGTGTAATGGGATCTGACACCCTCTTCTGGTGTGTCTGAAGACAGCTCCAGTGTAGAGTACTCATATACATAAAATAAAGACATAATATTTTTTTAAAAATCCTCAATATAAAACTTGAAAAGACAATGGTTTGACTTCCACCATTAGTGGTCTCTAAGCACTGGAGTTTGAAATTCTGCTACCAACATTTTCCTGGATGGTGGATAAGTTAGGAAATATCTGTGTATAACCATACTCACCATACACATCTTTACAAGAGTAATGTTATACTGGATGTGCAATTTGCTACTGGTTTTAGTCACACTGAGTAGGTTGTAGCATTTATATTGAATGACTGAAGAAAATATGAACTGAGGATAACTATAAAAATAATCTATATGTCATCTGGAGTAAAATCAGTCCCACAAGAAGTTATGTGAGTTCAAAATGTTACACACCATCCAATGTCATTTCAAGGATCTGAATTAGCTTCAAGCTGGAGGTAGTGCCTAAGACTTAAAGTAGAGTAGAATTTCCAACAGGCTAAAAATTGTAGAAGGAGGTACCCCAGATGGAGCAAGTGATAAAGAATGTTTCAAAAGATACAGTAGAAGAGAAACAGAGTATGCAGGAGAAAACAGACATTAACTGCAGGGCTTTATGTTAGAGAGAGATGGGCAATGGGAAGCCAGGAGTTGTTCAGAAAAGAAGCTGAAAGTCTTCTGAGTTTAGATGATGCTTGAGTCAAAGGAGAAAAACATCTACAAAGAAGAGATAAGGCCAAGGGAGGGGGATGGTGGGTCACCTAGGTTTGTTTTGGGAAAGGGAGAAGAAAAAAAGATATTTTGAAAAGAATCAAAAGAACATTGTTTACTTAAAGATAAAGAGCAGTTATTTTAGAATGCATATGTAAGAATATAAAAGAATTCCACAGATTCATATGCTTGACTGTTGCTCTCCAAATGGTGGTACTACTTGTAAAGTTCTGGAAACCTCAGGAGGTAGGGCCAGGCTCCAGGAGATAAGTCATTGAGGGGACTAGATGGGGGGAGAGGATGGGTTATTGAAAGTATTGTGCTTATGGCTCCTTGTCTCCATTTCTGCTTCCTCTGGGCTCTGAAGTGAACATGACTCCTCTGACACACAGTCCTGGCATGATGTTCTGCATAAGTGCATGGAGCTAAGTAACCATGGGCTGAAAACTCTGTGAGCCTCCTTCCCTTAAGTTGTTCCTTCCATCAAGTTTGAGCACAGTAATATAAAACCTAATACAGAAGAGAATCCAAAGGAGAACATTTTGCTGAAGCAGTTAGACACAGAGAGACTAGAAGACTGTCAACACAGCAGTTTGCAAATAATAAAAGATGGTATTTTAGGGTTATACTGCTGTGAAAAGACACCATGACCAAGGCAACACTTATAAGTGACAACCTTTCATTGGGGCTGGCTTACAGACTCAGAGGTTGAATCCATTACCATCAAGGCAGGAAACATGGTAGCCTCCAGGCAGACAGGGTTCTGAGACTTCTCCATCTTGTTCCAAAGGCAAACAGGAGAAGACTGGCTTCCAGGCAGCTAGGAAGTGACACAGGTTACTCCAACATGGCCTAATAGCACCACTTCCTAGGTCAAGCATATTCAAACAACCACAGGTGGCTTCTGTGGGAATCAGTCCAGTAAAGGCTTCACCCCTCCTCACATTCAGTCTCTGTGACTTCTGCATTTCTCCCTACAGATCCCTTAGCTAGAGCAGAAAGAGGATTCCTTCCTCAAGTGTGATCCTTTGTGACAAAGCTTTTCAGCTTCTAAGTGCTCCATTGAATTCATCCCTGAAAGGCTAAAACCATACTGTGGTGCTACGTTGACATCTGTAGTGACTAATGAGTTATATGGGGCTTGGTGTCTTTCATTCCAGAAATGGCAGGCAGATCCAGTCATGTCCAGTTTACAACAGACAGTAACACTTACTATACCTGTGTTTGCTTCATTATCTGTAAAAATTCATCTTACTAAGCATGTGGCTGTACCTTCCACACTTATTTTTTTAAGATCGCCTAGTTTTTGAGCAACTGCAAGTGCATCTTTGTAAATATTTGGAAGTGCTTCCAATGCCTTTGGTCTCTTCCTTTAAAAGGAAAGTTCAATGGTATCATAGATCAAGACAGAGTTGGTCATGGTGGATGTGAGACGTCTTCTACAAACACATTTAACACTTAGTAGCCTGCTAGTGGTGTTATTTGGGAGGCTAGAGAACCTTCAAGAGTTGGACCCTAGCTGGAGGATGCAGGCTTTGGTTATAGCCCCACTCTGTTTCCCAATATGAGGCAAGTAACAAGCCTGGTGCTAATAATACCGCCACTGACAGAGTTCCACCCAAAATACCAGGGCTTGTGCCCTGTCAAACTATCAGCCAAAATAAACCTTTCCCCTTTAAGTAGTTTCTGTCAGGTGTTCTTCCAGAAAGATAAGAAATGTAACTATGTCAACATTCAAATTCTAATACACATCTTCAATCCACATCCATTTTCAGGGAATTGTTTAGAAGAAGAAAAAAATATATAAATTTCGATGTATAATTATGCTTGTATTTTTCTTTTTTTTAATAAATCCTTTTTTAAAGATTTTTTTACATATTTATTTATTATATGTAAGTACACTGTAGCTGACTTCAGACACACCAGAAGAGGGCATCAGATCCAATTACGGGTGGTTGTGAGCCACCATGTGGTTGCTGGGATTTGAACTCAGGACATTCTGAAGAGCAGTCAGTGCTCTTACCCACTAAGCCATCTCTCCAGCCCATGCTTGTATTTTTCATTTTACCTTAATAAATTTAACTCAAAATTTACAAAATATAGTAGGTGAGAACTTTATTGCAACTAATAGAATCATAGCTAATTCATGGAAAAAGTTAAGAATTCGATTTAGATTATCTTTATTTAAGCAGAAGAGTCTCAGGAATTCTTTGAAATGTAATAATGAAGATAAAGTGCTCTATTTTTAAAGAAAATTCTAGAGGATACTTTTAAAAGATTGGTAGTAGTAAAGATGAATATAGTGGTGAAATATTATATTTAATTTAGTTTTCTAAAAGTTTAAATGGACACATAAATTTAGAGTTAAAAGGCAAAGGCTGTCTTTTTATATAGTATCAGAATCTTTTATAAGTGTCTGGGGAAGTGTTTTCAGAAATGTCTAGAATTATGTCAGTTGCCTTGGAAATGGTTGTATTCAAGGACTGTATGCTCAGTTTCTCCTTCTAAACTTATCAATCAGCCAAGTTATTTCACCTCCAATAAAAACCTGAAAAAAAAGAGGCAAAAAATAAAAACACAAATGTTTCTGGTATACTGTTGTATAAATTTCTTCCTGTCTAAGACACAAAAAGCATAGGAGATGCTCCCTTTACAGTTGTGTATAGGATGAGCAGATATTCATATTTGGTAAAGGTTTTCCACCTAACAGTTTAGCGCAATAATTAACAGGTGATTCTTCATCTTCATTTTCTTCTTTTCTTTCTTCTTCTTCTTCTTCTTCTTCTTCTTCTTCTTCTTCTTCTTCTTCTTCTTCTTCTTCTTCTTCTTCTTCTTCTTCTTCTTCCTCCTCCTCCTCCTCTTCCTCCTCTTCCTCTTCCTCTTCTTCTTCTCTTCCTCCTCTTCCTCCTCCTCCTCCTCCATCTTTTTTTCTTCTTTTTCTTTTTTTGAATTTTGACACAGGGTTTCTCTGTGTAGTCCTGGCTGTCCTGGAAACCACTCTGTAAGCCTGACTGGCCTCAAAAGCACAAAGATCCACCTAGCAGGTAATTCTAATTAAAAAAAAAAAAATTGTGTGTGCTCACCCCTATGTATGACTTGTCCTATGTAGAATTTGAAATGTATAATAATGGAAATGGAAAATTTTTGATATTTCTTGAATTTAATTTTCTGCTCCTTTCTGGTTTGGCCTAAAAAAATTGCAAATTAACATGAAGAGGGAGAAAGATCACAAAATCAAATACAAAATAAGAGTGTTCATTTATTAAATACATATGACTCATTGCTTTGTTGGTCTTGGTCTTTATACATGCAAATTAGTCTAAAACACTTGCAAATAAATTATAAATTCTTATAATTTCAAATGTCAATGTAGAATTTCTAGTTATCTTTATTAAACTAATATAGACTTTCTCACACTTGTTCTTCATGAGAATAAAAGTTTTAGGGGATCTCTGGTTAAACCTAATGAATATACTGAAATATTTCAGCTTTTTTAAAGGTATATAGATAGAAAATAGACTAAAATTTATTTCCTACATTAGTAATTCTTTTAAAAATATTTTTACTGAAATATAATTATATTCCTTCCTCTTTCCCCTTTCCTCCTCCAACACCTTCCATGCCTGTTCTCATTCCCTCTCAAACTGATGGCCTCTTTTTCACTGATTATTGTTGTTACATATAAAAATATATAAATGACAAGATCAATACAAGAGACATGCATTAATGGTTTTGTTTCATCTTGTTTTTCTTGTCTTGTCTTTGTGAAACAGGCATGTACCCATGGTTTCTCTATGTAGCCCTGGCTATCCTGGAATTCACTCTCTAGACCTCAAGATTGGCCTTGAACTCAGAGCTCTATCTGTCTCTGCTTCCTAAGTGTTGGGATAAAAGATGTGTTCCACCTTCAAGTCTCTGAAGAAGGAAAGCAAAGAAGATCTCAGAAGATGGAATGATCTCCCATGCTCATGGATTGGCAGGATTAATATAATAAAAATGGCCATCTTGCCAAAGGCAAACTACAGATTCAATGCAATCCCCATCAAAATTCCAACTCGATTCTTCACAAACTTAGAAAAAGCAATTTGCAAATTCATCTGGCATAACAAAAAACCAAGGATAGCCAAAACTACTCTCAACAATAAAGGAACCCCTGGTGGAATCATCATCCTGGACCTTAAGCTGTACTACAGAGCAATTCTGAAAAAAACTGCATGGTATTGGTACAGTGACAGGCAGGTAGATCAATGGAACAGAATTGAAGACCCAGAAATGAACCCACACATCTATGGTCACTTGATCTTTGACAAAGGAACTAAAACCATACAGTAAAAAAAAAGACAGCATTTTCAACAAATGGTGCTGGCTCATTGGCGGTTAGCATGTAGAAGAATGCAAATCTATCCATTCCTATCTTCTTGTACAAAACTCAAGTCCAAGTGTATCAGGGACCTCCACATCAAACCAGATACAGTGAAACTAATAGAAAAGAAAGTGGGAAAGAGCCTCAAGTACATAGGCACACGGGAAATTTTCCTGAACAGAACACCAATAGCTTATACTCTAAGATCAAGAATTGACAAATGGGACCTCATAAAATTACAACGCTTCTGTAAGGCAAAAGACACTGTCAATAGGACAAAATGGCAACCAACAAATTGGGGAAAGATCTTTACCAATCCTATATGTGATAGAGGGCTAATATCCAATATATACAAAGAACTCCAGAACTTAGACTCCAGAGAAACAAATAACCCTATTAAAAAATGGGTACAGAGCTAAACAAAGAATTCTCAACTGATGAATACGAAATGGCTGAGAAGCACCTAAAGAAATGTTCAACATCCTTAGCCATCAGGGAAATGCAAATAAAAACACCCCTGAGATTCCACCTCACACCAGTCAGAATGGCTAGGATAAAAAGCTCAGGTGACAGCAG
>NW_022196903.1:19891926-19894267 GCF_008632895.1 Mastomys coucha | reverse complement strand
AGTTAGAGAAAGGACCAATGGAGCTGAGGGGTTTGCAGCCCCTTAGGACGAACAACGATATGAACTAATTAGTACCCTCAGAGCTCTCAGGGACTAAACCACCAACCTAGGAGTACACATTGTGGGACTGATTGTTTTGGCAGCATATGTATAGTAGAGGATGGCCAAATTGGTCATCAATGGGGGGAGAGGCCCTTGGCCCTGTGAAGGTTCTGTGCCCCCATGTAGGGGAATGCTAGGGCCAGTAAGCGGGCAAGGGTGGGGTGGCGAACAGGGGAAGGGGCAGGAAACAGAGGTTTGTTCTTGTTGTTTTTTGGGTTTTTCTTTTTTTTGGAGGGGAAACTGAGAAAGGAGAAATCATATGACATGTAAATAAAGAAAATATCTAATTAAAAAAAACACAAATTAAGTAAAAAAGATGTGTGCCACCATGCCTAGCAATATTAATGATTGTTAAGGCCACATCACTACTACTAAATTCCACTTAACTCTAGAAAACTGTGGTTTCAAAGAATTTTAGAAAATGTATTTAAGTTTATTTATTTTCTTTGTTAAGAAACCAGAAGTGAATGGGAAATATAAAAAGTACCTAAACTAATTATATACATATCATCCAAAAAATAACAAGGAGTTACTGTAGGTACAGGAAAATCAATGACATCTATTCTTCAAGAGATTTACAAATAATGTTTTATAACATTACATGTTTTATATATTATATATTTTTATACTATGCATTATACATTTTATAACAAAATAGCATTGAGATTTCAAGGAAGTGTTTTACTCACAGGACTTGTTGAACATACAAAGATTGGGAACTGGCTATATTCTACTAAATTATAGTAAATGGCTTATTTATTTGGATTGTTGAGTACTAGAAGAAAATAAACACATATTTTTATTTAGTAGCAAATTAGTGTACCCAAAGAATGTATTCAGAAAAGTACTCATATTAGACATGAAGTCAAAGAGAAAGCCAGCTAGCTTAAAAACCAAGGCATTCTTTTGTAGAAAATTATATCTGAGAGGAAAATAAATTATGGTGCAGAGACCAATAAATGAAAAACTATTAACTAAAATGTTTAAGGACTTAAAAATCATTTTCAAAGCATTATATATTTTAGAATATTTATAAAAAGAGTCCTGCTAACAAAAGAGCAGAGTTGAAACCATTAGCTAAAAGGAACCTATCAAAAGAAGTTTTTAAGTATTTTCAAAAAATTAAAAGAAAATGTACCTTTCAGGGGGAAAATTTATGTCTTTATATGAAGCTGTGAGAGAAAATGCAGGAAGCTGAATATTTTTTTAAACCAAATTAATTACTGTGAAAAGTATTATAGTGGAGGCAGAGATGAGGTGGGACAGTCAAGAACGCTTTCCTATCATGACATCTGAACTGGAATCTGAAGACTGAAAAGGAAGCAGCTTTGCAATGACTACACTCAGCGAAAGAAAGTTCCAGACACACAGACTATGAGCAAATGTCCTTAGTTCTACCAGAGGACCCAGCTACACCACTCCAGATGTCCCTCAGCAGAGGAGTAGATACAGAAATTTTGGTACATCTACACAATGGAGTACTACTCAGCTATTAAAAACAATGAATTTATAAAATTCTTAGGGAAATGGATGGATCTGGAGAATATCATCCTGAGTGAAGTAACCCAATCACAAAAGAACAGGCAAGGTATGCACTCTCTGATAAGTGGTTATTAGCCCAGAAGTTCGGAATACAGGAAGAACAACCCACAAACCACAAGAAACTCAGGAAGAAGGAAGACCAAAATGTGGACATTTCATTCCTTCTTAAAAGGGGGAACAAAATACCCACGGAAGGAGTTGCAGAGATTAACTATGGAGCAGAGACTGAAGGAAGGACAAGCCAGCCTAATATAGCTATCTCCTGAGAGGCTCTTACAGTACTTGACTAACACAGATGTAGAGGCTCACAGCCATCCATTGGACTAAGTACGGGGTCCCCAATGAAGGAGTTAGAGAAAGGACCAAAGGGGCTGAAGGGTTTGCAGCCCCTTAGGACACACAACAATATGAACTAACTAGTACCCTCAGAGCTCCCAGGGACTCAACCACCAACCAAGGACTATACATGGTGGGATTGATTGTTTTGGCAGCATGTGTATAGTAGAGGTTTGCAAAGTCAATCATCAATGGGAGGAGAGGCCCTTAGCCCTGTGAAGGTTCTGTGCCCCAGTGTAAGGGAATGTCAGGACCAGTAAGTGGGAGAGGGTGGGGTGGCAAGCAGGGGGAGGAGGGAGGCAACAGGGGTTTGTTCTTGGTTTTTGTTTGTTTGTTTGTTTGTTTTTTGACGGGAAACTGG
>NW_022196903.1:19889130-19891916 GCF_008632895.1 Mastomys coucha | reverse complement strand
GAAGTATCAGGAAGACCTGTGTGGTTTCAGATGTGGGAGAAAGGAAGAGTGAGCGCTGTAGGAATGGCCATTAAGGGAAGCAGGGCTCAGCAGGAAAACCAATGAATGTAGAGTGTTTAATTCCTGCTCTAGGAACTGGGCTCAGAAGCCAGACCCTGTGCTCCTGGGCAAGTCCTCTACCCCTAACCTGTATTACCAACCCTATGATTTTATCCTAAGAGCACAAAAAAGTCATCAATGAAGTTTAAACAGATGAGAGATAAGATTTCCTTCTTGTTTTCAGAAAACCACACTAGTTTCTTAGTTTAAAAAATGAAAAAAATGCCTAAGAGACAAGGAAACTGAATGCAGATATCAAGTTGTCTTTTGATGGAGTTTGAATGATGGAGTTAGAAAGACATAGACTAGACACCTACTTGGTAAGAGAGCCGGCAGGATTTCCTGATGCATTAGACACAGAGTTAAAAGAAAGAACAGATTTACAGACAGTGGGAATTGACTAAATTGTGAGGCCACTTTCTAAAATAGAAGGGGGGAGTTAAAACTGTGGGTAAACAGGTATTTTTTATTCACTATATTAAATTTCTTATACTTTCTAAATATCTAAGATAGAATGTCTGGCATTCTAGAAATTGTAAATTAATTTTTCATTTATCAAGCATTTATTAAGCACTTCCAGACATATAACAGGATCATATTAGAATTCATATACCCACATATATATATGCAGAAAATGTAATATCTTCATTTTATATATAACCATTCTAGCTTGTATTACTACCATTTCAGGTTGAATCTTCTATACATGCATGAATAGATTAAAAACAAAAACTAAAGCCAGATGTGGTGATACAAACCTGTAAGAGCCCTCAGAATGCAGAAGCAGGAGGATCAGAAATTGGAGGTCATCTTGGATTATATGAGAGTCTGTATCAGAAAAAATTAACTAAATTCTAATTCTGTTTAAATGTATTCTAATATAACATTTGACAAATACAATGTTCCCTTCTATATAATTTAAATGTTCAGTCTCTCATAGCTCTTGGATATTTTCTGCCCCTTCTTAAATAAAATCTGTTGTTTATTCATTGCCTGTTCTGGGGTGGCAGATGATTTTGAATTTTTTGGCTTTTGAGAGAAAAACTCACTGAACTCCTGATCTCTGTGCCTCCACCTTCTATGTGTTGGCTAAATAAGCCTTTTATCTTTATCATGTTAGGTCTCTCAATCTCTTTATAGTACTGTAAATTGAACACAGGGCCTCACACATGCTGGGCACACTGCGAAGAAGCTCCATGCTTAGCTCAGGGATAAATGGTTTAAGTAGAGTAAGCAGAGGTCCCAATAGCAGGAAAGAATCAAGGGTCTTGAAAATGATGTCCTTAGCCTATTAATATTTCTTACAATATTCTTTGCCCACATCTCACATTATTAATTATTATTAATAAACCCAAAAGTTTATGCCTAGCATAACTTAGATTGTGTTTTCTAGCATCAGTCATGACTTGGTCTCGGTTTAATGCTCCCTCCTCCTGGTCCAGCTTAACTATTTGGGATATGGCTGAGTCTCCCATGTGGTATATAAGTCCTCTAAAATATCACTAGGAACTGTGTTCTACTGTGATGATATCAGCCGATATCAGATGCCAATATGCTTCCTCCCTTCATCTCAAATACTGAGTGACAGAGTGTGAAAGTCTCTCTTTACTCTCCATGTCCTCTTCATTAAAGAATGGCCATTCCAGGTGGAGCCAAGAACTGTACGAGGGAAAACTAACTGCTTTCCACTCTTCTCTCCTTTCTGTAATTCCTCTGAGTTCAAAAGCCCCTGAGAAATCTGCATGAATGCCTTATAACCTCCATCTGGAAAAGATAACTTCATCTGTACTAGTATGTCGTTGGCCAGAATTTGCTCTTTTATACCTATGTAATTATAAGTGGGCCAGCAAGTCAAAAAAGTAAAAGGAATATCTGATTTATATCTGACACAGAACCAAGAACATGATTCATACACCCAGCCACCTGCTGCCTCCTAATTCCAAAATTTCTTTTGCAACCTTGCTTTTAAGTGCAAGATAAATATTACTATCCCCGGATTAAAAACAGCCCTACGTTTTGTGGTTGAAAAGGAGTATTGTAATATCACTATGAATCTTTACTGATTTGAGATCATTATAAAGATCTATTTTAATAAAGAATTTTTATGTCACAATAAAATACCTATTCTTAACACTCCTTAGAAATGGAAAAGAACTAGAATGGTAAAGTTTTTAAAAATCTAAGAGTGACTGAAGCTAAGCTTCTTTATGTGTTGCTACTGGCTGGCCACCTTCCATAGACAGGTGTACAGTTATAAAGCCCTATTGCACCACAGAGTCTTGGAAACAGATTCTTGCAACTCTAAATAGTACTAACAGAAGGTAGTTAAAACTCACTGTAAAATGTCCTTTCAAACATGTTGCTGTCTTCGGGAATATAAGGAGGTAGCACCATCTGGTGGTATAATTTTAGACATTTGTTAAGATTCTTATTATCCTCAACAAATTTTTTTCCAAATAAAAATTTTCAGGGAGCTTTAGAATTGAGACGAGAGACAAAATCCTCTTTTCAATAAACAGGATAAATAGAAGGTATAAAACTTTTTGAAGTGCAACTTCTGATAGATGGATAACTACTCAAGTGAAACCCAGGTAAATCAAAACAGGCTTTTGTAATGATGGGATGTTTATTTATGATTGTGAATAGTTCTTATCAAACAA
Organism: Mastomys coucha; assembly: GCF_008632895.1. Taxonomy (NCBI): domain Eukaryota; kingdom Metazoa; phylum Chordata; class Mammalia; order Rodentia; family Muridae; genus Mastomys; species Mastomys coucha. The sequence goes on along the minus strand of NW_022196903.1, from coordinate 19,889,157 downwards.
CCAAGTGCCTTAAGTTTTTTTTTTTTT
>NW_022196903.1:19875318-19888480 GCF_008632895.1 Mastomys coucha | reverse complement strand
ACAATACCTGAATAATACAGATGTAGAGGCTCACAGCCATCCATTGAACTGAGTACAGGGTCCCCAGTAAAAGAGTTAGAGAAAGGGCCTTGATTTTTTTTTTTAAGAAGTTTACGGTTTAGACCAAAGTCCTATGTCTTTGTGAATTCCTGATTCACTCAGGAATTCTTAGGAAAAGACCAGCAGGGGGCTCTTCACACCTGAGGGATTTTTGTTGTTGGGATTGGTTTTAGTTTTTGGTTTGGGGCTCTTTGGAGGGATGGGGGTGCTTGTTTGTTTGTCTGTTTTTTGGCTAACGCTAGAAAAGAGTGGCTGCATTTCTGACGAAAACAATACAAAATCTCAGTGCTCTCTTCCTTTAGCAGACGTTTTTGTTGAAACTTTGAGAAATGAATCTTGAAACTGTATCTGATCATTGCTGAGAATTTAAGTTAGAGTGGATATGCTACTTAAGTAACCAACACCCCTCTTCCACCCCCACTCCACAGCCCACCTCCCACCCCACAGGTGCCCTTCCTCCTCCAACTCTGCGCAATCATCCCTCTGGGTTCTGTCCATATAGATTTATATACGTTAAAAACTTGGTATGAGTAGAAATCCATTTGCATGGATGGAATCACGCATAATGGCCTCACCTGTGAACATCAATTTTATTTTAACACAATGTTTTCCGACTCATCCATGGTATAAATGGATATAATCTCATTCCTTTCTGTGGTTAATTACTATTTACTTAGATGGATTCTTGTCATGTATTTCAGGATGTCTTCAATTTTGTGATCTGCTTCAGAATATGCTGGGTGTAGTAAAGTTTAACCTTATCATGCCCCGACCTAAGGACTGAATTTTTACTAGGAACATAAGTGTGGATTAGAAGTCTCTTAAGACTTTATTATATCTGTGAAATGCTTTCTGGCTAGTAAAACCTAAGGCAATATGGATTGAGTATGATTGCATTCCAAAAGTCGTTTACAGAAGAGACACATAGGTACTTTATTCAGATGTACAATGAGAATAAAAGGCAAACCAAATAATTAAAACTTTTATTCTGTTCTCAGTAGTTTCAATTAAAGGCACATAAAATGATCAGTTACTCTATACTATGTGGTTTGCTCAGGCAGCAGTGTGATTTATGCAAAAAAAAATTAGCATTTTTTTCCTATTGTGCTTTTATCAGTTAAAGAATGATGCCTAGCCTTTATGTTCTAGAGTCTAATTGTTCATATCCTGATAAGGGTTACAAAGACTCATTTCGAAGTCATCACTCAATATTTTAATAAAAAAAAAAAAATTAAAACTGGCCAGGCAGTGGTGCCACACACCTTTAATCCCAGCACTTAGGAGGTAGAAACAGGCAGATTTCTGAGTTCAAGGCCAGCCTGGTTTACAGAGTGAGTTCCAGAACAGCCAGGGCTACACAGAGAAACCCTGTCTCGCAAATAAATAAATAAATAAATAAATAAATAAATAAAAATAAAAAATAAAAACTGGATTGTATCCAAAAAAGAAAATAAAAATATAAGTTTGGGGTAAATAGCCTATTGATGGAGTTGATTCTACCACTGAGAGTACAAGGAGAATGTGAGTTTTATATGTAGTAATTTCTTTGAATTTTAAAATTCAATCCTTAAAAATCAAGAAGTAAGCAAAACTTCAGGGTCTAGGAAGGAAACGACTCATGAGTCTCAGGAAGTTCCTAAAATTTACCAAATTCACAAAATCTCTCAGTAAGCAGTAGAGTATGCTTGAGCATGAAAGGCTCCAGCCTGTTACTTTAAAGTTGTATAGGGAACTCTAGGAATGCAATGCTCATGAACAGTTGTCTAGTTGGTGTGAGCTTTTCAGTGACTCTACTTTGAGTCACCCATGCTGTCTAAGTAACTCCTTTTCTATTCTTCTGTAAGTAACCAACTGGTTTGCCAAGTAGTCTTTGATAGAATAGTTTCTTTGTTCTGTCATTAGTTGCCTGTCTAGGATGAATAGGTACTTGCTCACATCTCCCCCAGGAAACTCAGACCACACAGTAGGGTTTCTTCAGGTGCTTAAACTCAGAATTTTAGAGGCAGTAAATTCTAGTATGGGAGGGGATGTATGTGTAAAGATGAGACTTTCCTATTTATTAATGGCTGTGTCTCGAGCATCTTGTATAAGTAACTAGGACTAAGTAGTCAACAAAAAAATATATTTTGAGTGTACATCATGATAACCATCCATAAAAGTTATCTCCAGTATCTGAAATAAAAACAGATTTCAAGCAGTAATGTGCATTTCGATGAATAAGCCACCACCCATATTTACAAAAGATGTGTACCTACTGCCATAAAGATGAAGCCAAAGGAGACCAAAGTCCACGCTCCCTCCCATCTTCCTAAGATGGTGTAAGCATACAGATTTCATAAACTTCAAAGAAGATAGCTCCAGTTATTAACTCATGTTAGACTTACCAAGGAGGTTGATGCATTGTAAATGCAGGTGGCTTCCTTTACAAAACAAAGACAAACAAACTCCTTGCATCTGAATGTCAAGGAGTTCATCATACTTTTATATACAAAGTAACTCAGCCATATCAAACGTTACCAAAGTTCTACTATCTCCTTTTTACAGAAAAGGAAATTAGCCCTTAAAGTTGAGCTATTTGCTTGCATTTACACAAGCCATAAGCCTTCCTAAACATGAACAATTTCGGATGTTCTGAGTTGTCAACATCATGAAAAACAACACAGCTCATCTACATGGCTTCAACACTAATTTAAAAAGTTTATCAGATAAACAAATTGTTACCTAACAAAAACAGAACTCGTAATAGAATCTTCTTTTAAATAAAGTTACTGATATTACACGTAAGATATAATAGAGTATTTCACACATTAAACATGCCTTCAAATTAGTTGGACATAGAGCATGTGTAAACATGAACAAAGTTACAAGAAAGGATTAAATGCAATAAAAGCTGCCGTTAGGGTTTAAAATGTAGGCACAACAGCAGGATTACTAGGTGATCTTTCAAAAGACACAGTTTCTGATGCTGTTACCATTTGTGCCCCTCCTAGATCCATAAACTTCAAGATTCCTAACTTCTCTGAGCTTCAAATTAATCACTTAAATACCACTGATAGTCATAAATTCCTTTCTTTAACATTATATATCTAGAAATACTCATGAAACATAATGAACTGCCTAAATAAATAAGAACTGTTCCCTCCTCCTCTCATATGCCATGTCGTCATGATTCATAACACTTATACATAAATGTGTGTGTATACATACATACACAGTATTATACATATGCTTTTATATGTGGTTCTGTTTTTCTAGAGAACTCTAATACAACAGTTGTCCTAAAGAAAGAATTTAGATTAATAAGAAAATATAGAAGGCCAATCAAAGAGACTTCAAAATTTATTACCTATATACTTTTGTTGGCTAATTTTTGAACATTTAAAAAGCAGCAAATAATAGAGTGTATGTTTTGCAAGGACACCTTCTATTGTCCCAATGAAAAATGCACATGACAACCTAAGGCTGTTTACTGTCATTGGGGGTAGTTGATTTTCATGTTAAGTTTGAGTGTTTGTTTAAGGTGTTTCTTGAATCACAATACCTTGCCTCCCAGTCATCTGCTTGTCCAAATATGCTATAGTCCATTCTCTAAGGCACAGTTCAGCTGCCCCTCAAGACTAAAATGCCCAATTCCTGTCTGAACATGGTCCCTTCCTTTTCTGAGCTCTATTCCTGTAATACTATTCATCACTTCCTGTCTCAAATTTAAATTATAGTTATTTGTGCATTTGTGTTATTCCACCCATACAAGTAACAATCCCCTGCAAGGCAGTCTTTACTAATAAATCATAGTTTTTACGATAACCCACCACAGCTTTTTGTTGAAGATGTCTAGATAATTCTGTCCTGAGTAAGGAAGTGCTGGTGGATCTTATAAGTCTCCAGAGTCTTAGCTGTGTTCTCCAGTCGGTGCTGTAGTAGATCCTATACCTAATTCCTATTAAAGTGACTGTCATCTTTTATAATATTATGGTCTGGTGGAGAATGTTAATTAGATCCTGGCAGGATGAAACCAGTAGCCTGGGACTTTGTCTATCTTAAAAATGAGCTTGACTCATTTAAAAATAAAATGATATTTTAAATGGGGGAGTTTTATGAATAGAGGTAGTTTTTTTGGTTTTTTTTTTTTTTGCTTTGTTTTTTTTTAAGTACAAGCTTTGAAATGTACACTGGTGACTCCACACTAATCAGGGAACTTCCTGGTTCTCACACAGAATGTTCTTGATATTAATCAGTGATAGAAACTGGCTGCTAAAAATGTAACAAAAGCAGAATACAAGATCTGTGTACCCACCAAACATTTAACTTCAATGATATTTCTGTGCCCTGAATGAACAGTGTGTACTTGTCATCTAAATTCAGAACACTTCACAATATGTGGCACAAAAGATAGAACATCTTCCCAGGGTAAAAAGCAGAACTATTTTAGACCTCAGAATTTTAAAGTTGCAATTTAACATTTGTCTTATACATCTGGGGGGAAATGCATTAAAATGTTATAGAAGGAGAACACATGTGTTCTTGAGCTCAACTCAACTAATTACAGATTTTAATTAGCCTAAACATTCCTGTGATAAGTTTTTGAAAGAACAATAATAACTTGCTGTGCATTCAGTTCTTTGAATCATTATATAAATGGTATGTACTGGCTGTATTGTGTGTTGGGGATACCTTCTTCCTCAAGACTGTCTATTAGGAGTGGGCACATACACTAACTCAATTATGAAGCCATCATTGTCTCCCAGTTGCTATTTTGACTCCTTGCTCTTCAATCTTTCCCTGCCTCTTCTGTGAAAAGATAAAGTTCATTGTCTTCTGACAATTACCCCCAGTACCTAGCCAATAAATAACAAAGTTGTTGTTCAGCCCCGCTGAAGATTATGTACTTCTTCATCTGGGAATGGACAGAAGTTACTCTTTGTAATAGAATCATGTAGGGTCTGACTTGTCCTAGAGGGGATTTCCTGGGATTGTCACTGGTGAGTCCTATCACCACTCTGAGGTTTAAGTGGCTGGAAACAGGAAAGTAGCAAAAAAGAGAAAGAGAGAATTGAGTCCCCCCAAATTACATGAGGAAAAGTCATAAGGAAACTTGATACTTGTATAAACTAAGTCAAAACAAAATTAAAAGAAAAGAAAGCCAACTCAGGGCAAAATGATGAAAAGAAATGTACTAGTTATGGAGTCCCAATTGTGTTGGCTTTATGAGCCCTGAAAAAGGCTCCCAGGACTGGGCAGGGTGTGCAGGAGTAAAGCAGCCAGCCTCCAAATAGGTTATAAAAGGCTTGTGCAGTTGGTGTAGTCACTGGGAAACTAAGAAAGAGAAGCTCATAAACTCTTCCTCCGTGATGATACAGAATGGGCCAGGCCTGCCTGGTCCATCAAGTAATTTTAAGGAAGTATACCAAAAAATTCAGAGCAGTGTGTTTGGGTATAAAATAAAGTGATGATAATTTCTATTTCACTATTACCTAATGCATCAAGTTCATAACCTTTATACTTAGACTAGATTTAGATCTGTAAATACAGATATAGTTGTAATAAGCACTAAAATAGAAAAGATATTGTATGCTAGAGTTTCTCACAAAAAAAAAAAAAAAAAAAAAAAAAAAAAAAAAAAAAACGTAGTATTCCATATACGTAGTAAGGTGTATTTGGTCGTGTTAGTGTTTCTTAATTGGAACATGTCTTAAAAACTAATACATGTAGTAGAACTATTTCCAGTTTTCTGAGGAACCACCAGATTGATTTCCAGAGTGGTTGTACCAGTTTGCAATCCCACCAGCAGTGGAAGAGTGTTCCTCTTTCTCCACAACCTCGCCAGCATGTGTTGTTTTGATCTTAGCTGTTCTTATTGGAATGAGGTGGAATCTCAGGGTAGTTTTTATTTACATGTCCTTAATGATTAAGGATATTGAACTTTTTTTTTCAAGTTAGTTTTTGGGGGGACGGATATTTTCTTTATTTACATTTCAAATGTTTTCCCCTTTCCAGGTCTCCCCTTCAGAAACCCCCTATCTCATCCCCCCTGCCTCTATGAGGGTGTTCCCCCATCTATCCACTCCTGTCCTCCTGCCCTGGCATTCCCCTACACTGGGGCACTAAACACCCTCAGACCCAAGGGCATCTCCTCCAACTTATGTTGAACAAGGCCATCCTCTGCCACATATGGGTGTCCCCCCATCTACCCACTCCTGTCCTCCTGCCCTGGCATTCCCCTACACTGGGGCATTAAACACCCTCAGACCCAAGGGCCTCTCCTCCCACTTATGTTCAACAAGGCCATCCTCTCCCACATATGTGGCCAGCACCATGGGTGTATTCTTTGTTGTATTCTTTGGTTGGTGTATTCTATGTGTATTCCTTGGTTGATGGTCCAATCCCAGGGAACTCTGGGGGGTCTGGCCTGTTGACACTGTTGCTCCCTCCATGGGGCTGCAAATACCCTCAGCTCCTTCAGTCCCTTCTCCAACATCTCTGTCTGGGACCCCCAAGCTTAGTCCAATGGTTGGCTGCAAGCTTCAGCCTCTGTATTTGTCAGGCTCTGGCAGAGCCTCTCAGGAGACATGCATATCAGGCTTCCATCAGCAAGCACTTCCTGGTATCCACCATAATGTCCGGGTTTGATGGCTGTATATGGGATGGATCACCAGGTGGGGCAGTCTCTGATGGCCTTTCCTTCGGTCTCTGCTCCACACTTTGTCTTTATATTTCCTCCTGTGTGAGTATTTTGTTCACCCTTCTAAAAAGCACTGAAGCATCCACACTTTTGTCTTCCTTTTTCTTAGGCCTCATATGGTTTGTGAATTGAATTTTGGGTATTCCAAACTTTTGGACTAATATCCACTTATCAAGGAATACATACCATGTTCATTCCTTTGATATTCCTCTGTTGAGAAGTCTCTGTTTAGCTCTGTACCAGGCATATACCCAAAAGATGTTCCACCATACCACCTGGGCACATGCTCCACTATATTCATAGCAGCCTTATTAGTAATAGCCAGAAGCTGAAAACAACCCAGATGTCCCTCAACCAAAGAATGGATGCAGAAAATGTGGTTTATTTACACAATGGAGTACTATTCAGCTATTAAAAACGAGGACATCATGAATGTTGCAGGCAAATGGATAGAACCAGAAAATATCATCCTGAGTGAGGTAAACCAGACAGAAAAGGACATGCCTGATATGTATTCACTGATAAGTGAATACTAGCCCAAAAAGCACAGAATACCCATGATACAACCCACAGACCATAAGAAGTTTAAGAAGCTCCCAAGTGAGGATACTTCAATCCCACTTAGAAGGGAGAAGGAAAATAATACAAGAGGCAGAAAGAGAGAAGGACCTGGGTGGCAGAGAGGAGAAAGAGGGAAAAAGGGGGACAGAATCAGGTATGGGGGTGAGACAGGAGAGAAGCCCAGGGTGCCAGAAGAATGAATAGAAATATGCAGTAGTTGGGGGGGGGGGGAAGGGCAGGGAGAACCTCTAGAAAGTCCCAGAGACCTGGGAAATGAGAAGCTCAGTGGGGATTACCTTAGCCTAAGTGCCCAACAGTGGGAGATGGGACCTGGAGAGACCACCTCCAGTAGATAGACCTGGAGAGACCACCTCCAGTAGATAGACAGGTCCCCCAGTGGAGGGATGGGGTCACCAATCTACCTTCAAAATTTTTGACCCAGGATTGTTCCTGCCTAAAAAGAAATGCAGAGACAAAAAAATAAAGCAGATTGAAGGAAACATTTGAAATGTATATAACTAAAACAAGTTATAAGAAATAAGTTTGAATCAGTAAAAGAAAAAAAAACTAATGCATATGTTTAACATTCTATTTATTTTTGCTTGGCTGGTATTGTAGAATCAGATAGTTTTATAATCCATTGTATTGGATAGGAGGAAAGGTAGTATCACAGAAGAGCTGAGGGTTTTTTAATTGTGTGAAAGTATACGGAACACAGTAAGGCCTACGTTGTGGAGGTGGGCATTCATGCAATCAATCATGAGTACAAGAAACCCTGGACATTTTTGGTAAACACAAACTGGCATCTCTTGTTGTTGTTGGTTTTTTTGTTTATTTGTTTGTTTTTCAAGACAGGGTTTCTCTGGGTAGCTCTGGCTGTCCTGGAACTCACTCTGTAGACCAGGCTGGCCTCGAACTCAGAAATCTGCCTGCCTCTGCCTCCCAAGTGCTGGGATTAAAGGCGTGCGCCATCACTGCCCTGCTCGAACTGGCATCTCTTTGAACCAAAGTAGTTGTTGAGCATTTAGAGGATATGAAAATCATAATAAAAATTTTAGAAGATGAGGATATAGCTCAGTTGATAATTTAACCATATCACACTAACTAGGCATATTGGTGTATGCCTATAATATATTCATCAGGAACCAGAGGCAAAGATTGGGTGTACAAAGTAATCCTTGGCTACACAGAGTCTTTTAGACTAACATGGGTTATAGACACAATCAAATATAAAATAAAATGTTAATAATCAATGTTTGGCTTAGAAACTGAGACCCTTACTGCCTGACTCTTCCTGGTCAAGGAATAGCCAAGTTTGTGGGGATGGGTGGAGTATGGCCACTGAGAAGCATGTTCCAAAATTAAAATTTTAAATTCTGGTAGACTTCCCCTACCCCAGTGTGTGATTCCATACCCATATGCCTATGGGCAGCATGAATTAGACTCAATGAACTATTTTTTTAAAGGAGGGTGGGATATGAAGTTGGAAGAGAGAAATATTGGGGGAGGCGAGAGAACTTATGATGGAGAGAAGGAATACGGATGGATATGATCAAGATACATTGTATACATGAGTGGAAATGTCAAAGAATAAGTTAAAATTAACTCAGTTTTTTAAATGAGTCCTTCCCCTGTGAAGGAGTATTGCAGGCCAGAATTTCAGGTCCTGGGATTAGGACTATTATGTAACTGTTTGTATACAAGGACGCTTAGGAAACATAGGTGAGTCTTGCAAGGATGACTGTTTTGTCTTTTTATTTCTGTGCAAGAACTTGACTCTTTTGGAAACAATGAACTGAAAGTTTTTGCTTTCTGGAGGATAACAGTCGGAGGCCGCACCTCCTGGCAATGTTTTCAGTTTAATCTACTGTGCAGCACTTCGGTAGGTGAGCATCCAGCATCCCATGCTGCACACTTTTATTCAGCTCAGAGGTCAAGGACCTACAAGAACCAAGATGGAAGCAGTGAGAAGTCGGGCTCCTTGTTGCCTCAATGAGATGCTTTGCCCCACATTCTCTCGGAATCTTCAGATCATTATGGTATAAGTATTTTAAATACTTATTTTAACTTTAAATACTTTAAATACGCTCCCATTTTAAAGGTGGGGAAGCTAAGCCTGAGGAGTTTATCCAGCTCTGGGTAGGTCAGCAATCAAATGCTAAATAAGTAGAAGATTGAATGCCAATCTTCTGGATTGCAATTTACATATTGCCTTACTATGCCATAAAATAGGCACTGTGGCTGTCTAATCCCAGTAAGAGGTTTTTTGTTTTGTTTCGTTTTATTTGTTTTAGTGTTGGTGCATTCAGAAAGAAAAATCAACATGTTTAATATTTAATAGATGTTTGTTCCACAACCGTTTAAGGGAATGATAAAATGAGAGTTAAGCACCTACTGGTTTGGACTAGGGAGAACGGAGCTTCCTTTCCTGAACTCAGGGAGTCGGGCATAATTAACAGCCTGTTAGCTGCTGATTGGAGGAGGTCACAGCTCAGTAGCTGACTCCATTCTAAAATATTTACAGCACTAAGGAATGATGGCCACATAACCCAGCCTTGCCACTGCGAGAGCTTCCTGGAAACACGTTCCTTATTTTCCATGGAGTTGGCAGCCACAGTGAAAATTGGTAAAAGCAAATTAAGACTCATTGCAGAGTTAAGGTAAGTATATTTATTTGTGGCAAAATACACTCAACAAAAGCTCTTTGGAAGAATCCTCACTAAAGAAGTTTCTGGAACTCTGTGGTTTTTGTTTTTTTTTTTTTTTTCTTTCCTTGACACAAAGTAACTCCACAGTAATCAGTTTTGAATGCTGACAGGCTTGTTTCCTTGTTGGTTTCCTATTTCTGACCCATCTCTTTCCCTTCCTTAGCAAAATAAAAATATTCCAAAATAATCCAAGGACTCAGTCAGCAGCTGTGAAACTTCGAAACTTCTGTTTTCCTGTGAGGAGCCCTGTAGTGAAGTCACAGTGACTCCCGTGGCACAAGTTCTAGTTGAGCCAAGCAGCATCCCTGCTAGTGAAAAATGTAAGGTTCTAGATGAGCCTCACAGCAAAGCCTACTTGTGATGTCAATGCTAGCTGTGCCCCAAAATGTCTGCACTGGCGACCTGATTGCCTTGTAGTTTGCACTACGGCATCTGACAACTTATTTTCATAAGTAGCCTGAAATGAAAGTATTCTCTAAAGATAAACTCCAAAAAACTAAAACTACAGTAAGATTTCTTATTCTATTGATGAAAAAGCAAATGATATTCAAAGGCCAGAACTGAATTTTTATTTAGAGAAATATCATGTTGCTATTATGTAAATGTGCGCACATGTGTGCTCCACAGAGTGGCCAAGTACATACTTGAGGAAGTTCTTGCTGAAATAGTTTATGAGATTCCTACTCCTTTTATTGAAAGGGTGTGTCCGGGGACTGTTGCTCATTGTGGTGAGTCATTGTTTCTCAGGTGCAGGGTTAGCATGCCTAAGGAAGTTTCTCTTCAAGCTCTTAAAGGGTTCGCTGCCCTTTGTGTTATAGCACAGTGGACTGACTGCCTGGTATCTTATAGTCAGAATAGTTAAAACTAGAGGTCAGGTTTCTAGTCTCCTTAAATAATAAAGCATCTTTATATTTCAGTTTCAATCAAAAGTCTTTAAACTTTTGTTTCCCTGTCTCCTTAACCTGTTCCCAGCAACTCATGGCTTGTACATACTTATCTTGGGTTGCTGCTCTATACAATTCTCTTCGTGGAAACACAAACACCTCAGTTGACTGACATTTTAATTTTCTGCAAGGCTTTCTTCACCTAGAATTCCCCTTAGAAAAATATCTCACAATGATCCTGGAGCTAGTAGAGTAATCCCATCTCTGCCTTGGTTTTGAAAGGAGCTATGAGGCAAGCTTTCTTTCCTTTAAGCCTGTTTATCTTGAATATTTAGTAGTTACAGGAATTCAGACTCAGTGACTGACACAGGCTCCTCACCATGTGGCTGGATTTTAGATGCTTGGAGCCTCCACCTGGTTAGCCAAGAGTTTCAACTTCCTTGTATACCTTCAGTTTGTGGCTGTGTCCCGTATAACATTGCAGTCCTCTTGTCTGTGAACAGTCATTTCCCTTCAGGTACAGGTACTGGTAAATCTTAGCCCTTTGGTATCTTCTGACTAGCCTACGCAGAGTCACATCTTCCTCCTGGGCATGTTATCTTCGCTTATCTAAGCCTGCATGCCTGTCTTTAGTGGAACCCAGAAGTAGACAGCCAGAGGCTTGTACAGGTTTAGCCCATCCCTGATGAGATTCCACATCTGCTGCTGACAGAACTTGAAGCTGGTGGTTTCATCAGTCTCAGGGCAATTCCAACAGAAGCTTTCTTCTACACCACCCAGAGGATCCTGAGGGCAAGCCTTTTCTCATGTCTACAATCTCATCCCTGAGGGTCCAGCTGGCAGAGAATTCTGCGTCCTCACAGTGTGTGCCTTATCAGTCTGCTCTACTAGTTTGTACTCTGCTACTTGGTAATCGGACAAGGTCTAGAATTCCAACCATGAAAATAATCAACCAAGAAAATAAGGAAACGTCATTACACAGGAGAGGCAAACCAACCCACTTATTAATTCATAAGCTAGGATAGAGGTCAATATATATATATATTACATTATTCTTTACTACCCTCAGCTTGGTATGTGTTTTAGAGTTTCGGTTTCTGGGAAGAGACACCGTGCATGGCCAAGGAAACTCTTATAAAGGCAAACATTTAATTGGGGCTAGCTTTATAATTCAGAGATTCACTCCAATATCATCATAGCAGGAAACACAGTAGCAAGCAAGCAGACATGGTGCTGGAGAAGAAGCTGAGAGCTCATTGTCATAGCCTAGAAAAGGTGAGAGACTAAATATAGAAGGCTCATATCTAACTCTTCTATGCCTAAGCTAGAAATCCATTAGCTAAAGAACATTTTAAAAAATTCTGAATATCCTGCCCTGTTGTAAATGTGTTCTGTAGAATACTAATAAATATTACAGAAAGAAGAATCACACCATGAAATAAATTTAGGAAAGGCAGAATTAACCTAAATTAAGCAAACCTATCAATTCTTTGGTGCTGAGACACACACATTTCTAGGATGGAAGTGGAATATGTTGTATTTCCCGATGCATTTTGACAGTATCCTTTCATCTAGAGTGTTCTTGTGAAGGATGTTAATAGAGTTTACTGTCCATACTAATATGATTTTAAGAGAGAGGGAAAGTTCTTATGAATTATGTTAGAAGAACTGTTTCACGCTGAGACTTTGTGAGGGACACCAGGATGTGAGATAACTCTACTCTTAAGAGATCTGTTTACCTTGGAGTAGACTATGAAAAGCCACACTAAAATAATCAAGTTATAAAACTTATACTAATCCATATCCAATATTTGTATTTGTGGTGATAATAACAGCAATAGCAACGGTCATATGAACATTAGCCATAATGCTGTATTTTTTTTTAACTTTAACTCAAGGGTCCTCAATATTTATACAGCTCTTTTCCTTCAACTGTTTAATTTTAATGATAAGATTATCCTGCTGGAGAGAGTAGCACACAATGGAATTACTCATTTGGCAGTTGAGATGATAAAGAATGCTATCTTCTTGCCCGAGAGACATCCCACTCAAAACACTGAGACTACAAAATCAACAATAGTTTCCTTTTCTTATATTTTGAGGACAGACCACATGGCAAATGATTCCAAGCAAGGAATGATAACAGTTCTCAGGTTTTGATGTGAAGTGCAAGAACCTGCATGGCAGAATCGCCACTTAAAGGCTAACTAGTACCCTCGGAGCTCCCAGGGTCTCAACCACCAACCAAGGACTGCACATAGAGGGGTCTG
>NW_022196903.1:19841609-19875189 GCF_008632895.1 Mastomys coucha | reverse complement strand
AAAAAAAAAGGTAACGCACATTCCGGCTAGCCACTGTCCCTTAGAAACCCAAGGAGAGGCACAACTCAACGGTGTATGTTCAATAGACACCTTAACTTCTTTAAACAATAAGAGTTAATTTTAACAACAGCTAATTCAGTATGCCATAGTGTTATTATTTCAACCTAAGGCAGCACAAAAATATTAATGAGCTGTTTGAGGTTCTTTTTCAGATACACTTGTGAAACTTGGTGTGTGTTTCGCATGCATAGCACATCACAGGTCTGGCTGCCTGTCTCCTGGTTACCATATTCAAAAGAGAGGTGTAGAATCCCTTTGATACTTTCTGTTAGCCATCAAGATGATTTCAATTGTTCTTATTCAGTAATCTCAGGAAATTTTTACTAGTTACTTAAAAAAAAAAAAAACTGGGGAAAATAGTAATAGCTGACATTTCTTATTTTCCAAGTGACAGTCACTATACCAAGCGTTTCTCAAACATCGCTTTATAAAGTTCTTTCATTTTAAAACCTGCACCACTGAGCTACTGGCCCAACCCACTTTTAATATGATTCTCGGGCTTTTGAGACAGTGTTCTCCCCCGCTTTGTAAAATAGGGATCTAAGGCTTCAAAAGATTCGATAACTTGTCCTGGGCAAATAACTCACAGATAGAGCAAGCCTGTGCAGTGGTAAGAGAAAGAATAGTGAAGCTGGGCTCTTGATTTCAATTGGCTTATTCAAATCCTTGATGGAAATAATTTTTGGCAGCTTGTTTGTTTAACAAGAGTAACAGATTGCATCAATGTAACAATATGGTAAATACATTAATGTGACAATTTCCCATGAAACCCATCACAAATGAGCTAAATAAATCAGTGGGTTTATTAGCTTTGCTTTTACCTTGAAAACTTCTGTAAGATGTCCCCAAAGGCCAAATCAATAAACGACGGGTATTCATGCTTCAGAAAGTCAGCCAAGATAAATGAGTTTAAACTCGGTAGAAAATCATTACATAAACTAGAAAAAGACTGTAATTAATACGGGCTTTAGTTAATTACGACACTTCAGACAATTAAGATTGATTGGCATCCCTAAAGCACACTTTCTTTAAAAATATCATAATGATGTCTAAAGCAGACTGATTTAAATGTTTTAACGAAAAAAGCTTGTCTCCTCATTCCATACTACTTAAAAATGAAAAAACCTTTAAAGCAATTTCACTTTAAAACTATTTAATACTCAAAACAAGGATCATTTGAACCACATAGCTTCAAAATTAAAAGGAAAATGACATTTCACTTTTTATGCTGCCTCACCCAACCAGGATACTTTAAAGCAAATTTAAGTTCTTCTATTATCTCATGATTGAATATTATATTTTTTTTGTTTTTTAAAAGATAGGAATAGCCATGAAAACTCTCAAGGCTAGAAAAATGATGCTTTGTCTTTGACTTAACTTGTGAACCTCAGTCTTTTTTTTTTTTTTTTTTTTTTTTTTTTTTTTTTTTTTTTTTTTTTGATTTTTCCGAGATAGAGTTTCTCTGTGTAGCCCTGGCTGTCCTGTCACTCTGCAGACCAGGCTGGCCTCGAACTCAGAAATCTGCCTGCCTCTCAAGTGCTGGGATTATAGGCGTGAGCCACCACCGCCTGGCTGTGAACCTCAGTCTTAAGTTCTTCTCCATTACCATTGTCCCAAGATATTTCTAGGTTATAAAAATGTCAGCATTGAATTTGACCTTTAAAAAATAATTCTCAAATTCTGCTTGCAATCCTGGATCTGGAACTCAGGGCCTTGTACATGGTAGGCAAGTGGTCTCCCACAGAGCTACATCCACAGCCTATCTTATCTCTCAAATTGATTGAGAGGCTTACTCAGTTGGGTTGATGTGGTTTATACCTACTGATAATTTATTTATACACTGAAATTAATACTAATGAATTTCTTTCATTTTTATTTCATTTTGAAATAATAACAGACTAATTGGAAAATGGAATGAGAAATCTTCCATAAGCCAGGTACAAATTAACATAAATAATATATTTGTATATAAATAGATTTTATTCTGAATAAAACATTGAATTATCTGAATTGAACTGGTTTGTGCTTCTTCAAATGTCATTAATGTTTACTTAGTATGATTTTTTTTAGAGTATCCACAGCATTTAATCTGTTAGAATATAGTTAAAAATGTGAAGGAGTACTTACAAGAAAACATCATCAATACAAACTGAAAGTATTGGCACATGTTTGATAAGGAATTAGATGGACAGGTTTTCTCTGTTGGTTGTTGACTAATTACAGTAAACCATGGTGCATTTATTTGCCAAAACCCAATGTACTTCAGCTTCACAAAATAGACATCAACAAAAAGATACTGTGATCCAGGCACCCATGAGATCTCCATGCTGGGGGGTCACAGCATCGCTTCTGCTATCGTGTCAAAACGCTCCTTACCTCCACCTTATCACGCGCAAAGTGGCCTCAAAAGATATGTAAAGCCGTTGTTGACACAAAAACATCAGAATCAGTGTGAAGGATAATAGAAAAGGAAGACTAGAAACCAATGTAGATTAGAGACAGCCAGGAGAGCTGGGGTGTGTTGCCTGGTGTGCCCCTGAGACAGAGCCAGGCCCTGGGTAAGTGCTGACTGTGGTCTACAGCAGATATTTACCTAGGTTAGTGTTAAGTTTTGGGAACTTTGTCGCTGTAGTACGCCTTTGTTAGAGAATATTCTTATGTTTAACAAATGCTGATTTTTTTTAGGTAAAGAAGTGTATACTCACAGCTATCTTTCAAGTGGTTCACAAAAACATAAATATGAAAGTAGCTCAATAAGAAGAATAGAGAGGAAGAAAGAAGGGGCAAAAAAAAAAAAAAAAGCATATTTATCCAGAAGAGATTAATTGGTATTTTTTCTTCTTGAAAAGTTTACAAGAACTTCTTGCCGTTGTCACGGCAATGTAATAATAGTAATGTAATAAATTAAGCCTTCCGTAGAAATTTCACTTCAAACCATGTGTAGTAGATCATGTCAGTAACCCACTATTTGAGAAGCTGGTACAGGGAGCCTGCCACATGTGAGCTACACAATTAGATCCTATAACCTAAATGTATATACATATTTGTATATTTTTAAATATACAATCTACATATTTTAAAACTACCTAAACAATTAATTGGTAATTTTATCAATCAGCTAATGCTTTAGCTTATTATTAAAATGACAAAGACTTAAAGAAATAAATGCAAACATTATTGACTAATTCTATCTTTCTACAATTTTCCACTTTAAAAATGTAAAACAAGGAGATGGAAGTATGAGCCCAAAGTAGAATGAAAATAATTCTGTTATTCATTAGCACCTTCACTGAACTAAAATCCTTTTATAACAATATAAATTTGGCTTACAGTCAAAGCTAAGCACAAGCTAAAAGTAGCTCCCAGGTGTATAAAAATAAAAAATAAAAAGTCTGAGCATATTCAAACCAACATATGATTTCATATGCTGAAATCAACCAGGTTCTACCAGTCACTCAAGCACCTAAAAAATAAAAATAAAAACAGAAGACGTTGCCTTAAGAAAATTTTAGTATTAGCAAGTCAGAGTTTTATATTAATTAATTAATTAATTAAAAATAAAATAAGTGCATATTATTTGTGGCTAAAGACTGAGTGTTGGTCAGCTTCATCCAATGGAAGTGTTTAACACAAGTCTTATGTGTAATTTCTATTTTTCTAATAGTCATATTGAAATAAATTAAAGAGATATCCAAAGTAATTTATTAATATGTTTTATTTAAACTAATATATCAAAAATATTATTTTAAAATTGAATAGACACAGAAAAATTCCTATTTTACATGATGTTTGTGCTGCCTGAAAGTTCTGACTTATACTTTATACTTAATTCAGAAGAAACACATCTTCAGTATTCAAAAAGTACATGTGGCCAGTGCCTACTATTTTACAATTAGTAAGTGTGAATGATGACAAGTAAAATTCTCCCATGAAATTCGATAACAACAAGGTATGTCACAGAAATTGGACCCATATAGCCTTTTATAAATTTAACCCAAATTCCCCATGATCTAACTATCTTGTGGATACAAATGTGATTTAGAGGTTGCTTAAAATTTAATGGGCTCCTTTCTATTTCATTAGAAATATATCTTATGGGAATTTCTGTTGCAAAATTTCCCCTTACCACAATTACACTTTTGGAATTTCCTGTGGATCTTTCTTGTGATTAAAACCAATCTTTTTACCAACCATGGTTAAAAAGTCCCTTTCAGGTATACATCATCACTGACAAAAATTATGTCTCCAGGACATCCTAAGAATCAAAAATGGTACCATATTTTGAAACTCTATGTGCCATCAGAACACATCCAAACAGAGAAATGTCCCTCCCCCTCTGACATCTGATTCTACCCAAAATACCTCTCCTCAGGGCTCTGAGGTCAGGGAAGAACTAACTTATCTTTCATCACGATTATTTCTTTTTATATAAAGATTTATTCATTATTATAAATAAGTACACTAAGGCTGTCTTCAGACAAACCAGAAGAGGGTGTCAGATCTCATTACGGGTGGTTGTGACCCACCATGTGGTTGCTGGGATTTGAACTCAGGACCTTTGGAAGAGCAGTCAGTGCTCTTACCTGCTGAACCATCTCACCAGCCCAAATGTGTAGCCCAGGCTGGCCTCAAACTCGTTATTCTCCTGCCTCTGCCTTCTTCAGCAAATCCTACCAGCGTGAGCCACCACAACCGACATCACAATTATTTCTAAATCTCAGGATACCATGGGCCAACCCTCTGTAGCCATTTTTATAGTCCAAACACCTGTCCCACAAAAATTAGCCTCTTCGGCATGCTCTGCCACTTTTCAAAAATGGTCCAGTAACTGTGCACACAAAGGACTGTAGATCCTACTACCAAGATATTCGCTCATCTGTGTTCATTGCCTCTCCAAGCACCAGAGCTATAAGATAGAACCAGCCTACACAGCCATTAACTGGTGAATAGGTAGACAAGATGGGATTTCACTCAACTGTAAAGAGAAATACAACTGTAAAATTTGCAGATAGATGGATAAAATTGGAGAAAAACAAACATTATACTGAGTAAGGTAGCCTAGGCACAGAAAAACAAATGTTGTGTTCTCTTTCATAAGCAGGCCCTAGTTTCAAACCTTTAATTTTTGTATATGTCAGTTCAGAGTGCTTGTGGAAGCCAGGAAATGTAGAAAGAGGCTATTGAGAAGGGGAATGTTGTAACAGAGGGGGAATAATAGATGGTAGGTAATAGAAAAGTGGAGATTGGGAGTCCTGGGGTGGAAAGCTTTATGTAAAATGGAGAAATGGGGAGACAAAGTGGTTGTAGGAAGATGATAAACCAAGATGAAGGGCGTATGGAAAAACTGTGTGGAGACCAACTACCATGTAACCAAAGTTAATATTATAACATATAATACAAAAACTAATACCCTGCATGGCTAGAAGAAACTGCTCCAAGAAGCTAGAGGTTACTGAACAAGAATCCCAGTGCCGAGAGTAGAAGACCTCCCTCGGGCTGTTAGCCGGAGACGTCCCTTGTGGCTTCTCTTGGTTTCCCACTAGAACGAAAGAAGACCTTGCTGTTATTAAGTACCTTGGCTGCATGATATAGAGACATCACCTTGTACTGAACAAAACATTTCTTCTTACTGGCTAGCTTTTGCAGTTCCAGAAAGGAGTAAGCAGGCTGCTGGGAAAGAAAGGGCATCGCGGTCTTATGCAGCTCTGAACCCTGTGATCTTCAAGACCAGCCTTCCAGAAAGATGTGCAACAGTGACATTACTGCTGTAAAAAATGGCCAGCCATTCTCTGGTGAGGTCTGAGGCCTGCTCCCAGCAGGGAAAATCTTACCTTACTATAAAGCTGGTCAATGTCCCCTAGCAGGGGAGGTTATAGGAGGAACTGAATAATGTTGCTTAGCTGTACTGTCATAGGATCAAACTGCCTTCTAAATATGTATAGTTAGACCAACAAAAGCAAATCTGCTTTCGGCTTTAATCAGAGAAGCCTATCTTTCCACTTGTGCACTGAGGACTCATGGTTAAACAAGGTGCTGAGGATAAGTAAGGTTCAGCCTAAACAAGACATTTAGACATTAGAAGATATGAATGAGGAATAAAAATAAAGCCACTGGTTACTTTGAACCTTTATTTCTGGAATATACTAAGAATATGGTCTTTGTGGCATTTTTAAAAAGACATGTAAGTGTTTTATTTTTGTTTTTCTATTTGGGCTTTTTTTGTGGGTTCTTGTTTCATTTTGAGACAGGAATTCCTGTAAGATGATCTGGCCTTGAACTCCATTATATAGCTAAAGACAACCTTGAACAATCCGGCCCCTACTTCCCAGATACTGTGATCACAGGTATGTGCCACCACACCCAGCTTTGTACCGGAACTTCCAGTAAATACTCCATAAAGTGTTCTCTCCTCTTGTCACCATAGCAGTTCCTTAGCACCTACAATGTACCAAGAAGGAAGCTCCACTCTAGGGATACAGACTTTCCTGTTCTCAAGATGCTCAAGTGAGAGACGTGGAAACCAATAAGAGACACTCTTTCAAACATGTCTACTGCAGAAATGCACAAAGAGAAGAAATCTAACCCAGGGAATGCTTCCTGGAAGCCAGGACACCTAAGGCAAGACATTAAGTTTTAGCTGGAGTCAGCTGGAGCAAAGGATGAAGAAGGAAGCAGGAGTCAAGTAATGGTGAAGTGAAGAGCCAGTGGCGAAGGGCCTCAGAAGACCTGGAAGTAAAAGAAAAACTTGTTCAAAGAACTGAAGAATTTGTGGGAGGAAAGAGTGTTACATGTACGAGGGTGATGGGTGTATGAGACAGATCAGGAAAATGAGATGAGTTAAGACAAGTTAAGACCTGAGGAATGCCAATGAACTGGGCTTCATCATGAAAGGAATGGAAGATACTGAAGTGTCTGTGATACAATCTGATTGGCATCTGAGACTGATCCTCTGACTGTACAGTTGAGTAGGATTCAGAGGAAGAGGAACGATCCATTAGCTAACAGCTGCAGTATTCCAATAACAAGACTTAGGAATCTAATACAGGTGTTGGTAACAAAGGCTCACAAGCTGCTAGGAAGAAGAGGAAACGTGTGTACAAAGCAGTTACTGGGGTCCAAACAAGGGAGCCCTCGAACACAACATAAGAGCAAGAACCGGGTTTGTGAGGGTGGGTGCCGTTCACCCTCCATTTACCACACTGCCTGGCAGGCTGGCACGTACGGCAGGTCTGAGGCAAATGTTTGCTGAATGAATGGATGCTTGTGGATAATTTCCTGCAAGATTGACCACGTTTATTAAAGCATACTTGTGTAATGGTGTTGGCTCAAAAGTCTCTGCTTCTCCTGTATTGTAGGCTGAGTTTCCTGAACCCGCTGATGTCTAGTATCAATTGTTACTCATTGGTGGTGCAGGTACACGCTGATGACTCCTCCCATCACCCAGCTCATTAGTCACCTCGTCATGACTTACGTTCCTCCTGAGCAGGGTTGCTACACTGTTCTGTGTCATTGCATTCTGCTCGCCTCACCCCCTGTGCCTTACCTACATTTCCTCTCTCACCCAGAAACCCCTGACTCACTATGCTACCTCTTTCCAGAGCAGCCTAGCCCGATTGCCATCTCTTCTAAAAAGCTTTTTGTGGGTTGTTTTATTGTGTTTGGTTTCATGTAGCAAAGGATGATTTGTTTGTTCAAATATACCTCTAAGACAGTGGTTTGCAGGTATAATAGTGTTTGCTCCATCACTGTGTAGCCTGCATCAGCCTCCCACGTACTGCATACTACTAGCAAAGCCTTGTCTCTTTAAGGACTATGTTGGTCATTTTCAGACTTCTTTCTTAGATGCATTTGAGGCCCACCCCCCCATCCCCGGTCTTAGGACTTAAGGCTGAGGTCCTAAGACTTACTAAATATATTTATATACTTGGTATTGAAGCTGCCAGATAAAATATACAATATCCAACTAAAATGTGAATGCAGACCAGATAGGGCCTAGTAACCTAGGAGATTATTTGCAAAGGGACTGTTATAAACTGTAGTGCAGTCAGATGTCTGCAGTTCAGAATGTCTTATAGTAGATGATGAACTGCAGTGGACACAGGAACCCATCACCCAGCTCTTCATTCCAGGAGAACTTCTTGCCCCATCTGTTTGAAAAACCACTGGCAAACAGGCTTCAGTTGCCAGCTCCTTCAGGACTTTTTGGGTTGCAGAAAGCCACCTTGGTCAAGGTTGTACTACTCTTGTTAGCAGGCATTAATGACAACAGCAGTCTTAAGAATGCTTTGAAAGGCCATCATGTCCCCAGAGATTTCCTTGGATGGGCCAAAACTACTGCTTCATTACTCAAGCCTGACTCTGGCCTCCTCCTGTTTCAACCTCTGACTCTTCCACAGTGTAGATTTTATGGCCATTCTTCTATGATGGCCTAACCATGAAACTCTATCTCAGAATTGACTTTCTAAGGAATTCAACAACCTGCTCTGTTAATCTTTTGAAGTTCAAAACCATGTTCTTAATTATTATATATTCCTCAAACCAGTACATTGTAGTTTGAACATAGTAGACACTTTATTTAGTGAGACAGGCTAACAAAAGTACATACTCTTACTTGAAGCCATGGTTCTCCTCAAGGAAAACCAGACTAAACAAGCGTGGGTTTAAAACTTCATTGAGTGTCCCCATCGTGACTGTGTCATAGCAATTCTCCCATAACATTGCTTGATTGTTATGTTGGATTTATACACTGACATATAATTTAAAATGTCAAAATGATATGGCATATACTTAGAAAGGCTTATGAGTCTCAAGAAAAAAAAAACACTTCTAGTTTATAAAAAGGAAACTCATAGAAAATTTGGAAAGTTTATACAAAGCTTAGAGTAGAAATAAGAGTTCTTTTATTTGCTTTGTATCGTAACCACAAGGAGCTCCAATATCCCCAGAGAATCACCACTGAAATAGAGCATTTTCTCCTTTGGTAACGTACTAATATTTCTTTGTAAAACTCAAATTTCATAGAGCATTGCCTCCTTGGCCCACCTGTTTAAAGATGAAAGTATCCTGTATACAAACATTTCCTTCCCAGACTACATGCAATACAGAGTGTAGTTCCTCAAAGAACAGCTAAAGTGTTCCTAATAAGATTAGGGTGGTGCAGGTACACGCTGATGACTCCTCCTGCCTTACACAAGTTTGTCAGGTGACATGAGCAAAGGACATCCTCAAGACTCTTAACAACATTCCAAGATGCTTGCTCCCAGGATGAATTGGGGCAGCATCATAGCAGCCAGTACCCAGGCGAGGTAACCTAAGCTCTACACAGTGTCAAATAATCACCAGTGTGAAAGTAGTGAACCTGTCTCAGCACAATAGGTTTCTCAGATGGACAAACTGAAAAACAGAAAACAGAGATACTTAAATTTTAGCAGCCAAACATGTGATTAAATTATTGAGTTCAGACTGGTTGGTTATGATCATGGGAATTTTAATGATAAACATAACATTTGTTTTTATTGCAAGAATATAAATATTTGTCTCTCTTATAATTTTATATGAACTAGGTGGTTGTCTGAAATAAAATTACCTACTCTAACTTGCTTACCGAATTTACTTATATACTTAGTGTTGGAGCTGCCATCTAAAAATATATAATATTTAATTAAATTTTAATTCCAGATTAATAGAAAATGATTTTTTAGTATATATGCTCTCAAACAATGCTGGGGGCATGCTTAATACTAAAGACTATATTGTTGTCTATTTGAAATTCAAATTTGGTGTCCTGCTTTCTTCTTCTCAATCTGTTACCCCTGTTTTATGATACACACATTGTTGTGTTTTATAAAAAGATAAGGAGTGAAGGAATATGTTTGGTGGAAGAAGCAGGGTATGGTGTGGGGTAAGAGGATGTCACAGTGGGCCCATGATGAGACATCCCTTCCCCTTGAGGGACCAGTCATATGATGGTATAGTATAGAACAGAGTTTATTCAGGGAATGGGGAGGGGAGTTGAAAGAAAGAGACAGAGACAGAGAAAGACAGAGAAAGGGGAGGGAGAGAGAGTAGAGGAGTAGAGGCTGACCATGAGGACATAGAGAGAGGGGACGGGAGGGAAATGGGGGAAGATGGGGAGAGAGCAAGAGCAAGAGAGCAAGAGTGGGGCAAGCAGCCCCTTTTATAGTGAGTCAGGCACACCTGGCTATTGCCAGTTAACTGTGGGGCAGAGCCTAGACTAAATGCCTACACACATGACACTTTTTATTGTGTAGCATCCATTTTCCTTACTGCTAGCCAAAGCCTTCCTTCCCTTTAGAAAACTTTCCATTTATGAAGGAATTATAAAAAGTGATCAAACTTTTGAAAGTGCTCATGTTATTGTGTGTCAGATTTTGTTAGCATCCTAGTAGACAGTAATAGGGCAGGCAATAGGGGAGAGATACAATATTTTCTAACTATTAACATAAAAAAGTACCCCAATGCTTCTGGGAGGTCCAATCACTTTCTGCAATTAAATTTAAAAACAAGTCTTATTTTGCATTTTTATAGAGAGACTTACTCTAGAATATCTTCTACAATAGTATTATTAAATTTCCTGATTTCTTTTCTTCTCACAGCAATTATCTATTGAAGGCCAGAGTGTTTAAATTATACCTTAGTGCATTTGCTTCTATAAGAGATGTAAGTTAATATGGTACAACCATGTAGCCTTCCAAGGACGTAATTCAATGAATAAACTTCAGTTACATAGGGGATCCAGTGGAGAGCACTTCCATTGATAACTTTTGTAAATGCTTCATCTCTTACTGAGTTTTGAAAGTAGCTAAATAGGGCATAATTAGGGGGTTGCTGTTTATGGCAGGCTTGGAATGCTGGTATTCTATATTAGTAACTGAGGACAGATACATGTGCTTTAGAAATCAAGAGAACAAAACCAACTATTACTGAAGATAAGAAAAGGGTATTTTTGTCAACTCAGAGTCCTGTGGCCATGAGCCTTTTCTATTCTATTATGTGTAATATGAACATAATGTCATTTAGAACAGAACATAAATTGTTAGAAAGCTATGTGCAGTGGATCTTTTCAACTAGGAATTATAGGAAGCATTGGAAAGAGGGATAATAAAATCTGGTTATTACAAGAGAATAAGTTATTTGAGGGAACCCCAGCAAGAGGCAAGAGAGGGAACAATCAGGAGGTGACCTTGTAAGGCATATCTTTGGAAGGAAATTAAAATAACTCAAGGAAGAGAAAGAGCAAATAAAATCTAAATAACACAAAAGTTACATGATGTGTTAGAGTGGACACAGCTCAAGGTTCCATCCTTGGTACAATGTATGCTTATGCAGGAAGCAGAAAGAATGCATTGTTTGCTACATTGAGATATAAGAGAGGTTCACTCATAATCTTGGTTTACATAAATGTGGTTATCAAGGGTAGAGCCTGTAGTGTTGGAGTTATGCAATGTTTGAAGAAATGTTGACTATACAAAGGCCTTTCACAAAAGTAGTTGTTCTTTGATTCTAACCTTCCTGTAAGTGAACTATCTAAACATATATTTTCTTTTACTAAACAGGCATTTGCCTTCTGTTGTTTTAATTTTGAATGGATACATTATTTTATTAGCAGACATTATTTCTAAGAAATTCATGTAAATTAAGAAAGGAATTAAGGGGGTGGTTATTAGAATAACAGACCACAAGTCCCTTTTTCTATCACGACATACATCTGGTGTTATGAAAGGCAATGAATTTTCTGTGTAACATATGATGTCATTTAAGCCCTTGATTTACAAAAAGCTCTAATATGTACTTGTATATTGTCAGTTTTTCCCCTGATGTATAATGATATGGCCCTTCTTTCCTACCAGCCTCAACTTACTTAGAAAATAAACAATTAGCATACATGCCGTAGGGTTTCCATTGCTGTGAAGAGACACCATGACCACGGCAACTCTTATAAGGACAACATTTAACTGGGGCTCGCTTTCAGGTTCAGAGATTCAGTCCATTATCATCAAGGCAGGAAGCATGGCAGCATCCAAGCAGGCATGGCACTGAATGAGCCAAGAGTTCTACATCTTGTTCCTAAGGCAAACAGTAGAAATGGCTTCCATGTGGCTAAGAGGAGGATCTCAAGGTCACAATGACACACTTCTTCCAATAAGGCCACACATACTTCAACAAGGCCACATCTCCTACTAGCACCACCCTATCTCTTTTATCTCTTCCTATTTCTCTCTAACTCCATATTCCAGGTAACCTACTGTTTTTACGTTGCTGCTGGACAGTAATAGCCAAGCATACTCAAGCCATCACAATATACAAATAAATATATCATCTCTTTTTTGTTTGTTTGTTTGTTTGTTTTTTCAAGACAGAGTTTCTCTGTATAGCTCTGGCTGTCCTGGAACTCACTCTGTAGACCAGGCTGGCCTGGAACTCAGAAATCCACCTGCCTCTGCCTCCCAAGTGCTGGGATTAAAGGCATGCGCCACCACCACCCAGCCAACATATCATCTCTTAAACATGAACAAATCATCTCTTAGTTGTTCTTTCATTGTCCACAAAGTAATAATTCATTTGTTCCATTAACCCATAAAATTAAAATAATTTTTTTCTAGAAATCAAATTATTTTTCCAAGAAAAATTGATAACTTTTAAAAACTAAATATACTTTTAATGAAGAACAAGATGCTTGAGCTGGGCATGGTGGCACATGCCTTTAGCACTCAAGAGGCAGAGAGCAGTGGATCTCTAGAAGTTTGAGGCCAGCCTGGTTTATAAAGTGAGTCCAGAAAAACCAGGGCTATTACACAGAGAAACTCTGACTCAAAATAACAAAATATCAAAACAAACAAACTAACTAACTAACAAAATCAATATGTTCAAAATATATAGATTCTTAGCATGTAATGTTCTTTTGAAGGAGTAGTATGTAGTAGTAGTAATATAGTAGTATATTTAAACTATTTAAATATAATGTGTTTTTTTCCAGGGAATGTAACACTATTATTGAACATATATCTGTCATTAAATGTCACTATCACTTTCAAAAGAAAATTTTATTTGCTTATAAGATTTCTATATATCAGGAGAGTCAGTGAAAAGGAAGCAAAGATTGTGAGGCTGGAGAGATGGTACAGTGGTTAAGAGAATTGACTGCTCTTCCAGAAGTCCTGAGTTCAATTCCCAGCAACCATGTGGCTCATAACCATCTCTAGTGGGATCAGATACCCTCTTCTGGTGTGTAGGGATACCAAAAGCAGGGGTTCTAGTTAAGTGTTTAACAATGCTTGAATTGGGGTATAAGTATTAACTGCGACCTTTTCCACCTGCACCCCAGTTCCCAAATATCAGCTTGTTATTTACTAAAATGCCTAGGCCATAAGCTGGCTTGCTCCCCAACTAACTCTTAACTCACTTAACCCATTTAAACTACTCTATGCCTGCAACATAGCTGGTTAGTTACCTCCCCTCAGTTTCATTCATCATCAGACTTCCTCCAAGTCTGGGGCAAATCTCCCACCTCTGACTCCCACCTCCCAGAGTTCCAATCTCTCTACCAGAACTCCCATCTTCTATTCCCTGCCTTTTGCTGACAGGCCATCAGATTTTTTTTATTGACAGGTGATGCTTCCATATAGTACACAAGAGATTATCCTTACATACAAGAATACATGAAAAGGAGTATTGGCCAAAAGCTTAGAAGTAAGTTGGCATATGTAGTAGCTGATAATTAAAGGACAGGGATGATATGAGGACAGGATAATTTTAAACCTAATTGTAGGACTTGGTGGAATTTGTTATTCAATAAGACAGAACATACTAGAAAGGAAGGATTTGGAATAAAGTCCGTTAGTTCATATCTTTCTATGAGGACGTTAAAGAACCTATCAGCTTGTGGCTACTGCTCTGATCCTCAAGAAAGAGATCTGGAGAGACATCTGGGAATCAAGCCATTAATAATTGCTAATAAAGGTATAGGCTCTGCTGTCAACAGATGACACTTGGATCAGCTCTCTCACTGACACTGTGAGGGTTATTAGAAAATGTTACTAACAAAGCCTTTAGAAGACCCTGGAAGGATAAATTCAGTGAGAGTATGTGTTTAGTAGTAATTGCTTATATTATTTTGTCAAGTGGAATGAACAAACTGACCTCTCATTAAATACTGTGTTTGGCCTTTTTTTTTTTTCCATTGTGTGACCCACTTCAGTGCCAGCAACTACAGGCACAGAGACCAGGCAATGGTTAGGAGCCACACTTTGCTGTAGCATGGAACACTAATGCTTGGCCTTCTTACAGCTGAAGCCAAATAAAAGAGCAAGATGATAGAACTATATGGTTATCAATACTGAAGATGTAAAGCCACAGAGAAGTGAGTGAACATTTAACTTATCAGAGACAGGCAACATATTGATTGATGCTAGACAGCATGCAAAGAAAGGGTTATACTTATCGATACTGCATAACTAAAGTCTTAAATACTTTTAATCATCTAATAGTAATCATTGGTGCTTTTAGTTAGTGGGATATTGGTGGCAGAAATGAGACTTCATTGCTTAAAGAAAAAAAACAGAAAATGGACAAGTCTCTAGAAATTGGCTATGCATGGGAAAATACAGGTTAATAACTAATCAAGATAGTTCATTTAATTATTTAAATTACTTAATTATTTTAAGGAAAGCAGTTTTATTTTAATATGAGAGGTATTTGAACACATTTATATAACACATTTATCAGAAAGAACCAATGCATTGTTTTCAATGACAGAAAGTAAAGAAGGAACGCCTGGATCTTTGGATGAAGCAAGATAAAGAGAAATCTGGAGTATAGCAAAGCAGAAGGTTTGAAGAAAAGCAGTGTATGTCCCAGTGAGTGTGGAGAAGGCAGACCAGCTGGGTGTTTAAGTTTCTTTTATTCAGTTGAAGAATTACAAGGGATCTCAAAGAATTATGGAGTTCTACCCTAGCAATGTTCTATTTAAAGCATGATACAGAAGACAGCGTAAATATGCCTGAGAACTAACTGTATTAGGATTCTCTAGAGGAACAAAACTTATAGAATTATGTATATTATTGTCTCTGTATACCATATTATATTTTACATATATATATACATGTATATATATATATATATATATATATATATATATATATATATACACACACATGTGTATATATATGAGGGGGGAAGGAGAGAGAAGAAAGGAAGGATGAATTTTTTAGATGGCTTACAGGCTGTGGTCTATCTAGTTCAACAATGGCTGTATACCAACAGAAAGTCTAAGAATACAAAAGCTGTTCATTCCATGATGCTGGGTGCCCCACCTGGTCTTCAGTATACACTGGAATCCTGAAGAAGTAGGCTCTAATGTCAATGAAGGGATGGACTTGCCAGCTCTGTGTTTGCCACCCAAGTAAAGGAAATAGACAACGGTTTTCACTCTGCTTTTAGTTGGACTGTGAGCTGAAGGTAAAAGCCAATGCTCTTTTAGCAAACACAGCATCTAAATTCTTCTTTCATACCCTCCAATGTCAGAGAGCTAGGGCTGAAGGCAAGAATGTAAATCCAAAATGAAAAGCTGGGCAGACGCTTCCTGAACTTCAAAACAGACCTTGCTTTACTCATCCCTGGTAGGAAGCGACATCAGGCTCCAGCAATTCTACCTCTGAGAAAACTCATTATTTGACTTAGTGAAAGGACAGTGTCTATTCAGGTCTTCTTTTTCATTAAATACACGTGTGTATTGCCACCTTGCATAATTTTATGGTTGGGAGTCACCACAACATGAGGTCACCGAATTAGGAAGGTTGAGAACCACTGGCTCAGGGATCTGATCTAAGTGTTACCTTTGATTCCTTTTGAAATTCTAGCAAAGAAAGGAAATATCAACCCATCAGTTATGCTTGGTAATCTAGGTTTAAGATTCAGAGGTCTAATCCTAGTATTTTAAGTCTGTGACTAGTGACAGAAATCGGGGACTAATCAGAAGGTGAATAGCAGATAAGGTAGGAAAAAATGGTTTTCTTTTCTTACTCTCTTTTTTTTTCTTGGAAATTAGTTTTCAAAGTTGTTCTGTTCTCTTTCGGGCTTTCAGTTTCAAGGTATTTGTGTGTTCAGAGTACAAAGGTATATGGCTAAATGGTGCAACATCTTTTATGTTGCTGAGTACCAACCAGGCATTGTAGTGGGTGCTATTACTATTTCATAGCAACTTTATGTCCTACAACAACTTCCTGCGATACGTTTATCTCCATGGTACTAATGAGCAAAGTCAAGTATAATGAAGTTAAGTAATGTGACCACTACAAAGCCAATTTGTTCTTTTTATTTATTTTTATTAGATATTTTCTTTATTTACATGTCATATGATATCTCCTTTCCCCGTTTTACCTCCAAAAAAAAAGAAAAAATAAAATAAAATTAAAAAAACCTGTTCCATCCCCCCTCCACTTGCTCACCAACCCACCCTCCCCTGCTTCTTGGCCCTGGCATTCGCCTACACTGAGGCATAGAACCTTCATAGGACCAAGGGCCTTTCCTCCCATTGATGACCGAGTAGGCCATCCTCTGTTACATATGCAGCTGGAGCCATGGGTCCCACCATGTGTACTCTTTGGTTGGTTGGTGGTTTAGTCCCTGGGAGCTTGGAGGGTACTAATTAGCTCATATTGTTGCTCGTCCTAAAGGACTGCAAACCCTTCAGCTCCTTGGGTCCTTTCTCTAGCTCCTTCATTGGGGACCCTGTACTTAGTCCAATGGATGGCTGTGAGCCTCTACTTGTGTATTAGTGGGGTACTGTCAGAGCCTCTCAGGAGACAGCTATATCAGGCTCCTGTCAGCCAGCACTTGTTGGCAACCACAATAGTGTTTGGATTTGATGATTGAATATGGGAAGAATTCCTAGGTGGAGCAGTCTCTGGATTGTCCTTCCTTCAGTCTCTGCTCCATTGTTTGTCTCTGCAACTCCTTCCATGGGTATTTTGTTCCCCCTTTTAAGAAGGAACGAAGCATCCACACTTTGGTCTTCCTTCTTTTTGAGTTTCTTGTGGTTTGTAGATTGTATTTTGGGTATTCAAACCAGATCTGACTATACTGTCCACATTATATTACATTGCTTTTTAAAGAAAAATTTAAACCTATGTAATCAACAGCTTTTGTTATATAACAAGCCAAATTTATCCACACATTCCTACCCACTATTCTGTCTTTTCCATTTTTAGGCACAGGTAAATGAGGAGTTTGGACTTCATAATTGCTAAGGTCCCTGCCCACTATAATGTATTGTTTCTAAATAAAGATATTGAGTCAAATGAGTCCTGAACAAGAATAAGGAAACTCCTCTAACGTGATCACCGAGTCTGGCTAAATCATGTTAATGCTGAATATTTTTTATATGTTTCGTGTAGCTTTTGGCTACCCTGCCCTAGTTCTGGGAACAGGTTGAGTTACCAGTCCAGACCCAGCTCCCTTTGAATCCACAGATAAAAGATACACACACAGGTGTTCCTTTTTTTCAACTTGCCTTCGGACACAATTGCTGGGTGCTACTATCTCCCACCTGGAAAAGCGTGCCCTTAACAATATTCTTTTTTTTTTTTTTTGGTTTTGGTTTTTTGAGACAGGGTTTCTCTGTATAATCCTGGCGGTCCTGGAACTCACTCTGTAGAGCAGGCTGGCCTCAAACTCAGAAATCTGCCTGCCTCTGCCTCCCAAGTGCTGGGATTAAAGGCACACGCCACCACTGCCCAGCCTTAACAATATTCTTATCTCTGCTCCTCTCACCTGCCCTAAACTTTAGAAGCTCTGACCACCTGCCTGTAGGAGTGGCCTGTGTTGCCACTCCTCCTAAGGCCTCACATGGCTACTTGGTTCTCTCTCCAAAGCATAGGGAACTCTCCTCTCCTCCCTTGCATCTGTCTGCTTTTCCTCCAGGGACCCAGAAGTCCTACCTATTCCTTTCACTCAGTATTGGCCCATGGCTTCTTTACTGACAGATCAAGAACCAATTGGGGAAGCAGACCTTAGCATCAGAACCGTCCCTACATTTATATATTAAAACAATAACAAAAAACAATAATGAATAATGTTAAATTTTAGCCACCAGCAATTGGCTCATCACCACTATTTAGTAATAACA
Source organism: Mastomys coucha (assembly GCF_008632895.1). Classification (NCBI taxonomy): domain Eukaryota; kingdom Metazoa; phylum Chordata; class Mammalia; order Rodentia; family Muridae; genus Mastomys; species Mastomys coucha. The sequence continues at coordinate 19,856,984 of NW_022196903.1, read as the reverse complement.
TGTAAGGAGAAATGCAAGATGTCATCACAGAGACATAACTGGAAATCCGGTTATTATTTGTGTTTGCTACTCTATCTTACTGCTTTCTCTGCAAAAGAGACCTCTTCCTAAGTCAGTCAGCATCTGAAGCTCCGTCTGTTTGTAATTAAATTAACTAGCTGTTGGGTCCCTTTTGAATATCCTTCCTTTCCCTTGGGAACCTCTGACTTAGGAAACTGCAGATCCCTAATGTTGAGATTCAAATCTCAGGCTCTCTTGCAGTTAGGGCACAGGTCTGCACAATACCTAACCCTGAATATACTTGACACACTTGATTAAGAGTTTCATGAAATCTTAGTCACTGAATACCCATTCATTCCTGCTCTGAAGTAGTTAAATGGAGGGCATTTAAATTTAGTAGACTGTAATTTTTACTACCCCATGCAACAGTAGAGTCAGGCTTAAAGTACAATTTATATATTAAGTTTATACTGCCAAAAAAATTTTTTTTGTAATTGCAAGTGTTACAGGTCTGGGGCGGGGGGGCATCCTGGCGTCCTGGCCGTCAGCAGCCAAGGAATTCCACAAAGTCACATGGCACAACAAACCTCACACAAGAGATTTGCTGGGGAAAACCCAGGAGAGTTGCTGCCTCTGCTCAGGAGAGAAACAGCAGAGAACTCGGAATGGAGGAAGACTTTGTGTAGAGTCTCTAGCAGACAGAACTTTCCAGGATAGCTTGGGATTAGTGGGATTCTGTACCCTGACTTTAGGCTTTTTGCTCTGTAGGACAGAGCTTGGGTGTTTTGTTCTCTGGGTAGAGCCTGGCAGTTGGAGGTCCTCAGGGGTGGGGCCTGGCCACTTGTCTGCCTCAAGGGGCTTACAGTAACAATAAAAAATGTAATATCATTTACATTCTCCCATGCATTGCTTTTATCCAATATGTTTCAAAATGTTGGTTATTTTCTAAAGCAAAAACCACAGTGCTGGTTTTAGCAACAGAATCTTGAGGTGAAAATGACCTTAGTGGTCACTTTCACCTCATTCATTCACTTCACAAATTATTAAATAGAATCATATAGTGAGTGTCTCAGGAACTTATTAAGACTGTGGGGCTAGTTACCATCTGAACTTAGAACAATGAGTTCCTGTTTACTTCAGCAGCTGTTTCACTAGAGGTTAATAAAGAAGATATTCAGCCTTTAGATGCTAACCTTTCTTATGTCTTAAACCAGACAAGAATCCCAGTTATTTATCATGAAGACCTACATCACAAATATAATGAGATTCAGACATGGCCAGTGTATATAGCTGTACGTTTTACATGCTTAGGGATGGGTGGTAAATTCAAGTCCCTGAAGTATCCTCTTCCAGGATATCACCAAAAATGTCCAGGAGCCTTGCTGTTCATAGATTAGCAAGTACAGTGTGAGAGTTACGGATTCAGGTCCAGTCTGGGCATATGCATTTGAATGCTAACAGGTTCTTAGATGATGCTAATGGTTTAGAACTGTCTTATTTCCAAGCTACTCATCTATCTCTGCCAACCCCCACTCCCCAAGCCCTGTTTTCTTTTTTCACTTTGTTTTAATTTACTCATTTTCAACACTTTTGGAATTCCTATTTCCAACTTCTATTATTAATGGCAAATTTATAGCACCTGAGCCCAAACAGGACAAGAGTTGAGACCTCATTGGAACAGTGAAATTTAGGTGTAGTTTCTAGCTGCAAAAAAGGATGAATCAGGAAGTCTGAAGTCTGACCACCAAACATCCCAGACAGAAAATAGAAAAAGAAAATTTAAATTTTTTTTTTTTTTTTTAGTTCTAAAAGATGTGGGTTTTTAGATAAAAAGAACCTGTGTGATTCCTTATAAAATGAGAGGAAAAGATGTTAGTGTGGGCACATGATTAAATTTTAGAATTCCATGGCAATACATTAATGGGTAAAAGTCACAAACAAATATGCTCAATACATTTCTGTCACTGTAACAAAATACCTGAAAAGAGTTATTTTGGTAAATGGTTTTGGAGTTGCTGTCCATGGTCATTTGGCCCAGTTGCTAGGGACCTGAATAGTACAGTTCCTTGAAGCAAGACCATATTAAAAACAATGTTGTTCATCTTATGGTGAAAGGAAAGGGGAAGGATCCTTTCTAATAAGCCCCCTAGAATCCTTCTAACAAGATACAAGGAAGAAAAACAATACAGATATTATAAGACCCAAGAAACGGCATCTGTCACAGAAAGGAAGTGAAGGAATCCCAGACATTAAGTAAGAATATAAACAGCGGCCATGCAACCACACACAGTTAAGATTAGTATGTGATGCTGGAGGACAAATGGAGTCTAGATATTAGTATTGAAAAATTATTTGGAAATGGATTTTCACAGCTTCAAAAATATAGAAATGAAAAAAGAAAATGTGAAGGTATGATTGGTGAAACAACAAAATTTATTAGACTATAATCACTGCAAGGCTTGAATTTTTAGAAAATGACGTTATTCTCTGTGTTGATGCTTACACACAACTTCTAGCAAAACTAGTGGGAGAAAATAAATGGTGAAGTGGTAGTGTCTGGAAGGTAAACCCTCATCCTTTTTAATAGTAAGTTCTCAGATAATTCTTTTCACTGATTAATCAATGAACACCATGCTGAAATACTCTTAAAAAATACATCTATCTATAAATACCATCTGCATCACAAAGCTCCAAGTAGATGCCCCCGAGGACCATGGCTGGGAATTAGGAAGGAAGCACAGGGTTTTTTTCCAGTTTTGAAGAAATACATAAAATCTCAGTTTACTGGCCTTTACTATTTATGGGAATAGAAATTGACTTTTTCAAAGGTCTTCAGTGTAATTTATCCCTCCTCACACCATAACACTCCCTTCTCTATTCTGCCCTCAGGTCCCCTACCCCAGCATGTTCAATATTCATGTTCAATATTCCCTTTTAATACGTCATACAGGAATGTTCCATCTTCTCTCACTGAATCCATTCCCTGTGGTGATTTCTTTCAGGACCTCTATTGGTAATTCATATGAAACACACACAGTATCTGTGGTGAAGATTCAAGTTTGACATCCAGAAAAGAGAGAAAACACGATATATGTCTCTCTGTATCTGGGCTACCTCAGGATATTGTTTTCAGCCTCATCTATTTGCCTACTTATTTAACAACTTCATTTTTTTAATAGCTGAATCACATCTCATTGTGCAGAGATATACATTTTCATCAACCATTCATCAGTTGATGGGCATCTAGGCTCTTTCCATTTCCTGGATACTGTGAATAAAGAACATGTATGGGCAGGTATCGCTGCCCATGAGTGCTATTAGCTTTCCGGGGAACCTCCACATCGGTTTCCATAGAGGCTGTACAAGTTTGCACTCCCACCAGCAGTGAGTAAGTGTTCTCTTTCTCTACATCCATGCCAGTATTTATTGTTTTGTTTTGTTTCCATTAGCCATTCTGACCAAGATGAGCTTAAATCTCAAAGTAGTTTTAATTTGCCCTAATGGCTAAGAATGTTGATCATTAAAAAATCAAATGTTTTGCAGTCACTTCTCCTTCACCTTTTGAGAACACTTTAATAATTTGCCTCATTTTTAAAAATAGATTTTTACACTTATTTACTTATTTATTTAAGTTGTTTATATATTCCAGATGCCAATCTCTGTCAGATGTACAGCTGGTAAAATACTTTTCCCATCCTTTACTTGAATGATGATGTACAGAAAGTTTTTAGTTTCATGAAGTCATTTATTATTACTTGATGATTTTAATGCCTATGATATCAGGTTCCTATTTAGAACACACTTTCCTGTGCCAATGAGTTCAAATGTATTCTTTACTTTTTCCTTTATTAGAGTCAGATATAAAAATCTTATGTTAAGGTCTTTGGTCTAGTGGCCTTGAGTTTTGTGCAGAGAGATGCAGATCAAGATTCATTTTTCTACATGTACATAACAAGTTTGACCAGTACAACTGGTCAAGATGTGTTATGCTTCAACTTGTTGAAGAAGTTGTTCTTTCTCCAACGTGTATTGTTGGCTTCTTTGTCAAAAATCAGGTGACTGTAGGAGTGTGGATGTAGGTTTTCAATTCTACTCCATTAATCAATGAGTCTGTTTTTATGCCAGCACCATCCTGTTTTTATTACTATAGATCTGTAGTTATTATTTGAAATCCTTAAGGATATGTGGCAGTTTGAATATGCTTGGCCCATTCCGTGGCACTACGAGGCCTTGTAGGAGGAAGTGTGTCACTTTGGGGCTGGCCTTGGAGATCCTCCTCCTAGCTGCCTGTAAGACAGTCTTCTTCTGTTTGCCTTCCGATCAAGATGTAGATCTCTCAGCTCCTCCTCCGTAACTATGCCTTCCTGGACAATGCCATGCCTTGATGATAATGGACTGAACCTCTAAACCTGTAAGCCAGCCCCAATTAAATACTGTCCTTTCTAAGAGTTGCCTTGACCATGGTGTCTCTTCACAGCAATGGGAACCCTAAGACAGCGTGGTACCTCTAGCCAATCGCACTGTTGTTTAGGATTGCCTTGGCTATTTCAAGTCTTCTGTATTTCCATGTAAATTTTGTGATTATTTCTTCAATTTCTGTAAAGAACTGCATTAGAATTTTATTGGGGATAGTGTTGACTCTGTAGATTGTTTTAGGTAGAATGGCCATTTTCATAGCATATAGCCTGTCAACACATGACAACGAGAGTTCTTTTCATTTCCTGGTATCTTCAGTATCTTCTTCAATTTAAAAAGTATTTCAGTATTTTTCGAGGTTTTAAAATTTTTGATGTACACATCTTTTACTGCCTTTGTTAGATTTTTTTTTTTTTTTGAGGCTACTGTGATAGGTATTGTCTTTGACAGTATTCTGTTGCTGTGAAGAGATACCAGGACTAAGGAAAATCTGATAAAAAAAAAAAAAAGCATTTAGTTGGTAGTTGGGGCTTGTTTACAATTTCAGAAGTTAGTCCATTATCATCATGGAAGGAAACATGGCAGCATCCAGGTAGGCATGGTCCTGGAGAAGTAGCTGAGAGTTCTACCGCTAAGTCTGCAGGCAGCAGGAAGAGGCAACACTGGGCCTAGCCGAGGTTTTTGAAACCTCAAAGCCTTCCCCCAGTGACACACTTTTTCCATAGAGACCATACCTACTCTAAGAAGGCTATGCCTCCTCAGTACAATTCCCTGATGACTAGGTATCCAAATATATGAGCATATGGGAGCCATTCTTATTCAAACAATCATACTCTATAACAGCAATAACGCCCCTTATTGACACCAGATGTTAACAAAAAGTGTCAGGAAACCAGTTACTCCTTTTGAAAGTGTTGGCCATTGTGATCCCTTAGACATTCAAACATTATTGGGCTATTGACATTGTTCTTTGTTATTCTCTAGAACTTGACAGTAGGAACCTGTTGCTGAAGATACCATATATTTGAGTCATAAAACATGGAGAGATCAAGTTGGTACTTGACCTGATTCATTTCTACTGGTTAGCTTTCTTAGCTCTTTGGAAGCTACTGCAGGAGAAAAATAATCATCAATACTATCCAGGTGTGAATCGTGTGAGCTACAATGACTGGCTTGGCAAGACTTTCCCATTAGATAGTGTAATAATGGCACCAAATCATGAGAGTAACCTTTGTGACTGGATTTAAAGCCCACTTCATGAGATGAATTCCATACCTGATACCTTCACTAGATCAAGAGCCTATAACTACTACATAAGCCATAGGCATTAGAGGTAAATCTACTATTATTTTGCTAAATAGATATAATATTGGAAAATTCCTAATGGCTTTCTTTACATTTAGATACCTTATCTCTCAACCCTCATTGGGGAAGCTTCTATTTATGGTAGATGGTGATTAACATGGAGAACTCCAACTTGTCAAAGTGCCAGAAACAAGAAACTATAGAACACTCATCCCTCATCCACCACCTCCTCCTAAATCTTAGTTATCACTGTGATAGAAGGGATGGGAAGAGTGTAAGAGTCAGAGATAGCAGATGATAATAAGGAAACTGTATGTTTCGACGGCAGGATTTACAGCAGTTAATACAGCATGCACAGAACCTATGTAAGCTTAAGCCATGCTGAATCCCAGCATAGAGATGAGTGTTAGGCATAAAATCCTACCTCTAACCATTAAGCTATTGGTAACTGTTAGCTGCTGGAAGAATTTCTTTTAATAATGTAGTCCCTGGTAAGTTGACTATGCATGGGTGGTGTACTGGCTGGTTTTGTGTGTCAACTTGACACAGGCTAGAGTTATCACAGAGAAGGGAGCTTCAGTTGGGGAAGTGCCTCCATGAGATCCAGCTGTGGGGCATTTTCTCAATTAGTGATCAAGGGGATAAGGCCCCCTGTGGGTGGTGCCCCTGGGCTGGAAGTCTTGAGCTCTATAAGAGAGCAGGCTGAGCAAGCCAGGAGAAGCAAGCCAGTAAGGAACATCTCTCCATGGCCTCTGCATCAACTCCTGCTTTCTGACCTGCTTGAGTTCCAGTCCTGACTTCCTTTGTGATCAACAGCAATGTGGAAGTAAGCTGAATAAACCCTTTCTTCCCCAACTTGCTTTGTGGTCATGATGTTTGTGCAAACTGAAGCTCCCTTCTCTGTGATAACTCCAGCCTGTGTCAAGTTGACACACAAAACCAACCAGTACAGGTGGAAAACCACACACCCGAGAATTTTTGAGCAGCAAAATTTGGTAATGGTGGGTTTAAAATTAAAAAACTTTAAAAAGGACACAAAGTTGGGTGGGTATAAAGGGGAGGTAGAGATAGATATGGAAAGAGTTGGGGGAGGGGTGCATATCAATCAAAATACATATTATGAAAGTCTCAAGTAATAAAATTAAAAATTCAAAGTAATTTTAAGCTATATGTAGATGAGACCATCTTGTTTAATATAAAGCTATGTACCAGTAAAGTTATGTAGATATATGGCATCTTCACATTACCTAAGAATCCATTGCTAACTCAACAATAAACTGATCTGGAGTGCATTATAATGAAGAACTAATGTCTCTGCTCTCTCATTTGGAATTACTAAAGTAATAGCTACTGAATATTCATTGAAGTTAAAGACTGGCAGCTGGAACAGATAAACAGTATCCTGAGAGCTATAGCATGCCTAGTACCACAAATCACTTCTTGAGTGTAAGAATGTATACTAGGTGTCTGAAGACTAGACCAGAGAGTTGCAATAGCTATCATAGGTAATTCACTAACATTGAGTAAGAAAGAATTCAATTTCCCACTAAAATCAATGAGGAATGTGAATGGGTTTCAGGTAACCTATCAATTCTTTACAAATAACCCAGAAAATGACTTGTACTTAAAATGAATTGGAACAGGAGAAAAGAAGTTTGTCAGCTTTATTTTTGATAACAAATGAAACACTCCACATTTAACTAGAAAAATATGTACTAGAACAAATTCTCTTGAGTTTCCCCATTTACACAGTGCTCACATAAAAATGTGCAGATATTTTACAATGTGGACAGTTTACACCCATGACACTCAGAGGCTGCAGTCAAAGAAGTGGTATTGGTCTTCTCTGAAGCATCTAGATCTGCTTGCTTTGTCTCTATAAATCAGTTCTCTCTCACAGCTGTGCAACAAGTCAGTACCAGCAATTATGGCTACAATGGCTGAATGCCATGGAACCCTGGGTGCTGCTATTACCGATTCCCCCACAGAGTAGGGTGCCACGATATTTTAATTTATTAACATTAACCAGAGAAGTATTGTGTCAGAGCACGTGTACATCCACAATGACAACTGCAAAGAAGAAAAATGGATAACTGAAGGACAGAAGAAAAATGGCAAAGTGTGGTCATGGTAAGATGGGCCACATCTGAAAATATCCATCCCCTCACTTCCATAAATACGTTATTACGAGGTTTCCCGTCAAAATGAAGCACTCAGCTTAAAGAAGCCATAGAAAATGAAGTTCTAGTGTAGGGAAGGGAAACTACATGAAAAGTGAAATCCAAAGTTACTTTTGTATTTGTTCTATTTCTAGACATTTTAATATAGCAGCTATACATTATATGAAGATAAAAACCCCTACTCTTTTCAGCCTAATGAACTTCAAAACATCCAGCTGAAGGAGACTCAAATGCTTATTTCCTGGACCAAATCCAATCTCTCAAACTGGGCAAAAAGAATTCGAGATAAGAAAACGGCTTGCCAAAGAAAACAGTGAACGTTGTCTTGGGCTCTGCAGGAGGAGTTATGCTATCAAGAAGGAAAGTCAGGCTGGGCTTCTTGAAACAAATGTTGCTAATACTTCTTGATACTGGGATGAATGAATAAAACAGAATCCTTTGTGTACAGTAAGGAGGAACTTCCCCAATACTTTGTTCTTCACATGATCAAATGCATAAGGAAGTCTTATTTCCAACAAACTGTTCATGCTTAAATGTTCTTGCTTTATGATTATCAAGGTATTGGGGAAAGTCATGAGGTGGAGGAGGGGTAGAAATGCAAGTTGAAATTTTGTGGACAAAGTACTATATTTAAGATTTTGTGGAAGACATAAAGAAATAAATTAAGATTGAAGAAAAAACACTATGATAATCATAATTTTTAATCTTCAAGTCTAAAGAAAACAGACAACAGTGAGTGAAAGTTGTACTGAGGTAAGACCTAAAGATTTCTTGAGAAGGAAAAACACAGACAATTCAAAGAAGCCCAGGCTAGTGGATGCTGTGAAATGACTGGAACTCAATCGGTCTCTCCTAACAGCTTCTGAAACACATACCAGGCCACAGATTTTTGTTTCTCTCACATCTGTTTTCAAAGCAGTTCAGTGGTCAGTGAGAGCTGGTATTTTTGGTTTAAAAAAAAAATCTTCATTCTAATTTTGTGTACATTTTAAAATGAAAATAGAATTACATCACTTTCTCCTTCCCTCCCTCCAGCCCCACCCAGGCATCCTCCCTCCAACCCCTCCTATGCCACCTCCCTACACACACATTCTCAAAATAGTTTTAATTGCTTTTTGGGGCTTTGTTGTTTGGGGTTTGTGTGTGTGTGTGTGTAAAAGATAGAATCCAGGACCTTGTACACATTAAGCAGGCATTCTCTGGTCTAGGTCCTAGCTAGCTTCTTGGATTTTACTAATTAACAGGCCTGTCTAGAATTATAATATTAGCAGTTTGGGTATTTTAGCAAAATGGACTAAAACAATCTGGCAAAATCTGTAGCCTGATCACTAAGAAAAAGAATATGTTCCAAACTCATGGACATAGATTTGAGAATTGTGTAAGGCTGTGAATTAAAAGTTTTTGAAAAATCAGGTTTATATAAAATGAACGTAAAAATACATGCTTCAATACTTGATCCTCTAAGACAAATTTATAACAGACCTCAAGCAAATGTGGTGAAATGCGAGACAGGACTTGGGTACTCACTGTGTATCAGCACATGGTTTTCTTTCTACATTTTTAAAGTAGGTCTAACTGTCCCAACTTGCATTATACTACCCCCATAAAACAGTGATTTCATTTTACAAATGAGGAACCTGAGGCAGAGAAGCAATTCCCAGATGCATTTAAACAACAGTCTAACTGGAACTTCAACCTTGAACCAACCGCAGCCTATGTTTTTGGATAAGGAAGTTTTAATGTTTGAAAATGTCAGGGCTGAAACATTTCTCAAGAACGTGTGATGGTCTTGGTTGTCACCATGCTTTCAGGTGATAAGAGGTGCATTCTTAACAAATCGTAAACTGACTTATCTTCCGGGATTGTTAGCCCTGTGCTTCAAACATTTCTTGTACTTCAAATGGTGCCTTTTACAAACCTATTATTTTATAAAGTTTTGCCACTTTTAAAGATTATTTTTCTGTTAATATTAAGATTTGTTTAATTTGAGATAGCCATGTACTATGTGAGAACTCTAGTATATTCGCACATTCTCCCTTGTAGGCTTGTTCCTTATCACCCAGTTTCATTATGCACTTTAAGGGCAGCTTTACAACTTTGTTTTCAATTCATTGGTAATGGTTTACCAATGTATTGAGAGCTATCAGAAATTTACCAGAGTTTATCATAAAAGTTGAATATGTAACTGTTTAATTGGAACTAAGTAATTAGCAAACATCGTTAGTACAATTTATGTGATACATTGTATGCTTAATGTTAATAGTAAGATGTACATTTTATAGAATTCGCTGTAATCTGGCTTATCATTCCTATATTCCAATTTTTTAAACTAAAGCTTTTTAGTGTTTCATTCAACCAATTATTTTATACTAACCTTTAATATTATGAAACACAGTAATGGATTCTCATTATTTACTTGTACTGGGAATATAGCTCAGCTGGCTGAGTATGCACCAGGCCCTAGGTCTCAGCACCTAGAATACAGAACCATGAAATGAACTCTATGGAAAAAAGAGGTAAGGTGTTTTCCTATACAACGTTCCCAAACGCGTGTATTCATCTTGAAATAAAGAGACAACAAGACGTTTCGAATGTGAAACAGAGAAAGATGGAGAGGGGTAGTTTCCAATTTACAAGGCAAGAAAAAAAAATGGTATTCAGGGATAGTCGGAGCGTAAAACTACACACACCTATCCCACGAGATCCGCCAGGCGGGTGGTGGACGCCTTGTGCGAGTCTGTTTTTGACATCTACGAAGATGTCTTTCCTGATCTCAGCAAAAGTCTGTCCCTCCACCGGCCCGGTGGCGGCCAGTACTAAGTTCGAGAAACCCGAGGCACCTGCGGCTCTGACCGAAACCACGCCGGCCGGCCGACCTTTCTCTCCAGCTAATCTAGACCTTCCTGACAGGCGGCCTGAGAGTCCCGCTTCGGTGCTGGACAAACACCGACCACGCGGACTGGACGCTCCACAGAGGTGGGCGATGCTGCAAGGGGGTAGCGTCCGGCTGGCTCGGTAGGGTCAGAGACCCTGCAGCCCTGCCTCGGTCTGAGTCTGCGCACGCGCGAGGTGGTCCTTGGTGGGGGCGACTAGCTTACAACCAGACCTCAACCCGGAAGGGGGCGGGGCCTGAGGCGGACACGCCCCGGCGCGCAGCAACCGAGGGGGTGTCCGGCCGTGCCGAGTTTCCGGCGCGCTCCCCCGCGTCCCGCGTCCCGTGGTCTCGCCCGCCCCCGCTGCCATGTTGGATTGTGCGGCTCCTGCCGCCGCCGCTGCCGCCGCCGCCGCCGGAGGACTGGAGGAGTAGGGAGTTCAGCGCAGCCGCCGGAGTGCGAGGACAACGACCATCCGGCCCGAGCCGAGCAGGGCGGGAGCCCAGAGCTTCCCTGTCGGCGCGCGGCCCGAGGGCGCCCGCCGTCAGCTCCTTTCCTCGGCCTCCGCGCGCCGGAGGAGCGACGGGATGCTGCGTGTGTGACTGCCGGCTCGCGCCCCTGTCACCCAGAGTGGGACCGAGTGCTCGCCCACCGCTACCAGAGACGGCCCTGGACGCCCCACCCCACCGGCGACACCATGAGCTCGGGCCAGCAGCCCCCGCGGAGGGTCACCAACGTGGGCTCCCTGCTGCTCACCCCGCAAGAGAACGAGTCTCTCTTCTCCTTCCTCGGCAAGAAATGTGTGGTCAGTAGCCGAGACCCCTGTCGCCACCCCCCAACGTCTCCTGCCTGGTTCGGGCTTGGGGGTGGGGGGGACTCGAGAGTAGGAGGGAGAAGGGGGCGGGCTCGGCACGGCTTGGGGTGCTGCTGCGGGCCAGGCCTCCAGCCTCCCGGGCCCTGGCGCGCTCCCCTCACCCTGCTCCCCTGGTGCAGGCCTGCCCGGCCGGGAGCCACCTCCCCCAGCTGCTGGAGAACAAGGGAGTGTCACCTCCGTAGGCCTGCCCAGAAGCCCTGGTCGGCCGGGCCGGGCCGGGTCAGTGCCCTTGCTGCAGGTTCAAACTTTACTCTAGACCACAAGGGATTTTCTTCATGCATCAGCAGCTTAATCTCAGGACAGGATCCCAGCCTTGGCCCCCTGCTTCACTTCCTACTTCTGGATCTGGGTTATCTTTCTTAACAATGCTAGAGGTTTTGGGAGTGAATAGATGGGAAAAAGAAGCGAATCGGATTTTCGGTCCCCCTTGAGGAGTCCGGGAGAGGATAAAGTGCAGTGCAGGTTCATGGACACTTCGGATCAGAGCAAGGGCAGGAAATGCGCCTGCTTTCCATTGCAAAGAAACGGGGTTTATTTCTCCAGCAGAAACTAGGCCTAGTTTCTGCTCTCCGCCCCACTGGTTATTTTTTTTTTTTCCTTTCTTTCTTTTGCTCCCTTGCGTTGGGGGTGGGGGGCTGTTGTGGTCTCCGAAGCCATGCATAGGGAAGCGGCAGTTTCTAATAGCTCGTGGCCTTTGGGATCAAAAGTTCTGAGTTTGGTGCTATGAGGCCCATTCCAACTCCAGATGGCGGATTATTGGGAGCGAGCAGTTCTGTGGGAAGGGGACTGGGTGTTGTTGACGGAAGCGTTCGTTACATTAGCTGCAGGCATTTCTGGGGGTGGGGAGGTTCTCCGGGTGAAGGCCTTATCTTGATCTTCCTGAGGTGACTGAGTTGAAAAGGGGATTGTTGAAATGCTGGCTGGCTCCCTTTCTGCCATCTGTTTGCTAGCTCTCTCAGAGCGTGTGCCTCTGAAACCCAGGAAACACCCAGAGAAGTTCAGCCGAGCAGAACCATTTCCTATCTTCACTTAGCAAAGTTAGAAATGTCAAAATCAGACTACACCTGCTGAAGAAGTTAAGAGTCGACAATTTCTGGAAAGTTACCAGATTAATTGTTAACTTTGTGAGCTTACTGTTCATATCTACTTTTAGAAACCAAATCATTCCATTGGACTTAAGATGTATTTCTTGTTCTAAAATGTAGACTTTAAAGAACACTGCATCCACTGACTATAAGTAGAAAACAGTGGTTCAAAAAAAGAAGAAAAATAATTTGGAAGAAGACTTTAAGTTCTTCTTCTATAGTTCTTTAAACAAGTGAGAAAATGGAGCTCTTGGCCCCAAGTCACATAGTAATTTAGGAATGTAACTGGAACTATATGCCCAGTTACTTTGTACTTTCCACTACATCACATCTTGTTGTTTTGTGAGAATTTTTTCCCCTTACTGAATTGTCTCTCAGAGTGGTGTTAAAGGAATAACTACTTCGTTTTTTACATAAAACTAATAGAACTAAAATGTAAGTTTCTTAAAGCAGCGTTAATTTTTGCATGATTTTCAGTTTAGGAAAATCTTTTTTTTTTTTTTTTTTTTTTAATATGAGCTGCCAGCGAGCAGGGTAGAGGTCAGCTTTGCTGGTTTAGTACCCTTAGTATACAGTCTATGAAACATTAAGTAGCTCACTGTGTTCACATACCAGGCCCATGAACTTCAGGCATGACAGCTATTCATTTGTGTTCTAGTATATGCATTGCTCAGAGCTTAACTGTAGTGTTTACCCAGGATTTCAAGGAAATGACAGATGTGGGAGTATATTTCGATAGACACAGATAACATGGCTCACTGTAATATAAGTGGGTTACTGAATTGGTTACAAGTAGTCAGTGCTCAATTTCTTTACATCATATATTATTAATCAACTTTACCTTTTGAATTACAGTAACTTAAAACCACATTGTTGTTGCCTTCTCTTGTGAAAATTGCTATAAAATATGAAGCCTTTGGCTTAATAGAGAGCAATGTAAAATTGGTGTTATGGAATAATCTTTATAGGCTTTACTCAAAGCCTTTTTTTTTTTTTTTTTTTTTTTTTTTTTTTTTTTTTTTTTTTTTGTAGTTTAAAGCAACAGTGAAATGCATTCTCATAAATCAAGTAAATTTACGGGTTAGACCAAATAGAGTGAGCAGATACATTGAGAGCTGTATCTACAAAGTTAAGAAATGAAATCATTATATGGTGCCAGATTTTAAGCAAGTTCTTCATTCCTTCTTTCATCGAACAAACATGTATTGGGTAATTGAATGTTGAGGTCAAAAATCAAGATCGATGCTTGCCCTCAGGGAACTTGGTGTTTGAAGAGGGAAACAGCGTGTAAACTGATGAGTCAGTCAGTCCTTCACGAGACAGACAAGATAGCTTTGTAGTCTAGTCAAGCAATGTGGGTTTAAGCTCAGGGTCACTTTGAACAAGCCTTCCTGTCCTATCTTTGCTTTTCCTACCTGTAAAATTAGAAAGCTGTTTCATGCAGTGGTTGTGCTGGTTGGGAGTATATATAAATATCTGAAAACTTGTTAAAAACAGATGGGAGAGTAAAGGGAATGGAATGGGCAACATCTGAACAGATTAACAGGTGCTAACTAGGTTGATAAATGTTAGGAAAGAACTTGGAAAATTAGAGTTTGTTAGGGAACAGGGATTTTGCCTGTATTTTCACATTTATATATGTATTGGAATCACTGTAGAAAGAGTAGACATGTGTGGGTAGGTTCAATTCCTTGCTAATTACGTTTCCCAGGTGTGAGGTAGAGCTTGATTATTTCTCTTTTCTTTTTTTAAATCAAGGTTAGTGGGGAGATTTGAATGTATACTAGTTTGAGAGTAGTTTATTTCTGTGGGTAATTCTAGGATTGTCACATTGGAAACATTTGTTGTCACATTGGCAGTCATAGGCTTTCTTTTGATTGAGTTTGTGAGTAAAATAAATTACTGCAGCATTTCTATATCTTAAGATGTCAAGGTACATTTCATAACTTAAGAGACAGGTACAGTTTGAGGAAGCACTGTTAGTGATGAACCACATATAGATCAGGATTCACTTTGACAGTATACTTGGGATAAGGTGAAGGCAGTGTAGAAATGAACTTTGGATGGTGAGAGGGATGACACAGAAGATCCCGTAGGTGTTTGTAGATACCCCCGTAAAATAATAATGAGCCTGAACTAAAACAGTTTATAGGTAGAGGACTCAAAAGACTCCTAGAATGATTAAGTCCACTTAGATGTAGAAGGTGAGGTAAGGGAATTGCAGTAAAGGCAGACATTAAAGGAGAGCAGAGAAGTGTGTAGACACATACATTTCTCATTTTCTCGAAATAATTGGTTTTATGGAAGGAGTGACTCTTAGAAATCTTGTTGCTATGGTATAGTTTTAATAAATAGACTTTATGGAAATTAGGATTTCATTTAAAGTTAAACGTAATAAGTGAATGTGTGTTATAACTTACATGGAGTTAATTGTTCTAATGGTATCATTACCTGGAAGTAGCATCTCATAAACGTCAAGAGCAAGATTCACTTATCTTATTGTAAAGTACTGTTGACTTTGAGGTCGCTTGATAGCTAACTGTAAGGAGCGCGTACATTCTTCCTTGCCATGTGGAGTTTAATAGGTGTGGTTCCAAGTAAGGAGCGTGGAAAGTAAAACCTGAAGCTGTTCTGTCTAGCCT
>NW_022196903.1:19804408-19841599 GCF_008632895.1 Mastomys coucha | reverse complement strand
CTTGTTTTTCACTATTAGTGATTGTTAGATTTTATTTTAATCAATAAGAATTTTGCCTCAGTTTCCTTTTCATCCTCAGCTCCTGTTTTTATTACTCATCTCCATTAGTTAAATTGTGTTTCCTCATTTTTTATGCAGTTCTGAGAGATAGGTCCATCTCTAATACCTTGGTATTTTTCTATAATTTTCACATCTCATACTTTTTTTTTTCACATCTCATAGTTCTGATTGTATAATTATAATTGGTCATTTGATTCAGACTTAGGAACCTAGTCAGCATTTCTCACTGCCTGATCAAATTGTAAAAAGCTTCATATTCTTGACAGATATTACTACCTGGAGTTCAGTTTCTTCATTAAGCAAAGTGGTTTCATTCCCCTGCTAAGCTAATATCTTCTTGAAGATGGCCTGCATTAAAGGCAAGAGTAGTAGGATAAAGTAGGATATGCCTTTCCCTTTGAACAATGAGAAAAGAAAGCTAAAATTCACTGTGTTTGGAATATATAACCATGGAAAGTGCCCTCTGTCGTAGGAAGAAGGTAAGGACCAAAGTATGATAGTGTGAATTCTGACAGAGGAGAAGGGAAGTGGAGGGCCTACATTGTAAAGCCTTCTCATTCTTTGTTCTGTAGAGTGGGCACATTTCCCAACCTTCAAATCTAGATCTATAAAAAGGTCTTACTAAGGGGTTTTAAAGAACTTCTTAGTTACATAAGCCAAAGAACAGGTGCCACCTATGAAGTACTTTAGGAATGTGTAGAAGCATATGAAGAAAGTTATTATTGAAATTACTCAGTGTTCGTTCACATTTCCCATTGATGGCAGAGAGATTGTAGATCAGTTGTAGCAGTTTTGTTTTAAGTCAGTTAAGTATGAAGTCTATAAAGAACCTTTGAATAGACACCTTTAAGGAGCTTCTGAGCCTCCAGGCTTGCTCCTCTTAAGCCCCTCCCTGCCCCCTTGTTCTGCTACTGCTGGGCTAATTTTTTTCTGTTATGGACAGTGTTGGGTATTTTATTTAAAATACACCATTCCAAAAGGTATCCTTTAGCTTTAAAATACTACTTACAATTAATATGAACTTGTTCAGTCAAGAAATAAAGTCTACTGGAATAATACAGAAGACTTGGCTAGGACTTTCATTATTACCTGTGTTAGAATTTGTTGGCTAAAGTCCTGAAGAGATAATTCCACCCTGTGGTGCTGCTGAACAGCTTCTGTCATATAATCAGTATTGTATGTATTCAGAAACAGAATGTGTATATATATATTGACACAAGGTCTCTAGCCCAGACTGGCCTCAAACTTGGGATGTAGGTGTGGCTGAATTTGAATTCCTGATCTTGTGCCTCTAGCTCCAGAGTTATGGGATAGCAGATGTATAACTGTGACAGACCAACCTTTAGGGTGTAAAACATGATATATTTCAAGTTAACAAACCTGGGAAGAGTAAGATTCAAATGAAATACATGTTGATAATACCTCATTTGTTTTATTTCTGTCCATATTCCACAGAATTTGAACAAAATTATTTTAATGGAAGCATGGTGCTTGCTCTTTCAATTTTAGGTAGAAAAATAATTTTAAAAGAGTAGATGAAATTGAGCTTTGTTATATATTATTTTGTAGCTCTAAAAGTCACAGCTTTCTTCCCATATTTAACATCCTAATATTATGGATGCAATTCCATTTTTTACTATAAAGATTCTGGAAGCAACACAAGTTAGTGCATTGTTAAAGTGCATTGTAAAGTGTGCACTGTTATTTGTAAATGTAACTTTTACTGGCTTACAAATAACCTAAAATAGTAATTCTTTAACTGGTATTAGTTATTAAATAGAAGCTGTTTGGTCTCTTCAACTGTATTCATAAATGGTGCATAACAGGAATAAAGCTTGCTTATTTACTGGGACACTATCAATACTTACAGAAATAGGAGACGATTCCATTATTTTAATGGTAGTAAATGGCAGTGAAAAAATAAATAGCAAACTCCAACCTCACTTTTTAATTTTGTGTATAAGTGTGTGATACAGTGATAACTGGCCTAACATGGAAGGTTCTGAGTAGGGTCGAGTGAAAGATATGTAGTAAGTTTTTATAGTTTAATTCTCATTACCATTTCAGTATTCTAGACTCTAGGGTTCCTTTGTAGTAGTAATTTGTTTAGACTTTCAACTTGTAATTGAAGATTTACTAAGGAATCGCATCTGTAAAAGAAATAAAAGATCTGCTAGATTGAAGCAAAGGGGAAGTGATAAAGAAGTCCAGGAATGCATGATAATGTATTGGGATTATCACAAAGTATATGCTCAGTAACAGTTTAAAAGTATTTATTTACAAAGCTAAAAATTCATCTTAGGTTTGAAAAGTCTGGGATTTTTTAAGACAAAATACTTACCAGACCTGTAGTTCCAAAATTTAAAAAGTAAAAAATCAGATCTTTACATACTATTGATGATTGAGTGTAGACAGTCTCAAGGGTACAGAGTGTAGTCCTTGTTTGACTTGGCCAGCACTGGAGCAGGATGACATACTACTTTTCCCGTTGCTGTGACAAAATGCCTGACAAAAGCAACTTGCAAAACAACATGTTTATTTTGGCTCACAATGTGAGGGTGTGCCTCATCCTAGAGCATGGCGGTCAGAGCAGGTTAGCTGTGCTAGCAGAGCAGGTTAGCTATGCTAGCAGGCCAATGAGGCAGTGGGAGTTAGCATAGGCTGCACTGATGTCACTTCTTGCCTTACATCCACTTTCTGTGGTGGTTATTCAGTTCAAGACCCACACTCCCTTGGTTGTTGCTGCCTATTTAATGGTTTTGCCTTCTTCCATTAAAGCTGTCTGGAAATGCCCTCACAGGCACTCCCAGAATATCTCTTCTAAGTCATTCCAAACCCAGTGACGAGGACACAGAAGATTAATGATCACAAGTGTTTTTCCATAAGCAGTTGAAGGACTAGCAAGATGCTTAACTTACCAAAAAATAAAAACAAAAACAAACCAAAAAGTCCAGAATTTTATATATTACACAGATCATCTTTTTTTTGTGCTAGAGGTATGTTTCCTTGTCTATTTATACCTGTTTCATTCTTTTATTCTTGCACTTAATGCCATGTTACTACATTGTATGAAGGTATAGTTATATGTAATTTATTGGTCTCTGTTGATATAATAGATGCTATATTTAACCAAGTACCATAAAACCAGGTAGTTTATAGAAGAGAGTATTCTCTAATTGTTCTCAATCAAAATTTAAAATCAAAGTACTAGCAGAGTTTGTTCCTTCTGAAGAAGTGGAGCATGAATCTTATTTCATACCTGTCTTCCAACATCTTGTAGCTATTGGCAATCCTTAAGGGTTCTTTGACTCCATTCTGTCTTCTCCACCTATAAGGACACCAGTCATATTGTGTTAGGGTCAGCCTTAATGACCTCGTTTTAACTCGGTTATATTTGAAAAGGCCCCCTTTCAAAATAGGATTACTTTCACAGGTATGAGGTTAGTATTTCTCCACCTATAAGGACACCAGTCATATTGCGTTAGGGTCAGCCTTAATGACCTCGTTTTAACTCGGTTATATTAGAAAAGGCCCCCTTTCAAAATAGGATTACCTTCACAGGTATGAGGGTTAGTATTTCAATGTAACTTTCCAAAGGACACAATTCAGCTTGATATCATTATGTATTTTGTCTTTCAAAAGAAAGTTTTTGGAATATAATAAACATTCAGAAGTGTCCTTTCTAGTATTTACATAGACTACATTGTAAGAACTAAACCTAGGACACAAGCATTACCACGTGGACAAATAACTGCCCAGCTGTCCTCCACACAATTATTACAAACTACCTTTGCATCAGTGACAGGTATCTTAAAAATGTCTTACTGGTGAAAGAATCTCATTGTTTGATTTGTAGGTTTAGTGAAACTGAACAGCTTTCAAATCTGTTGAGCATGCATAATCTTCTTAGACCATTTATTTTCTCTTAGTAATTTGGAAGAACTGTTGATTGGTATTGGATAGTAGTTCATATCATAGTATTTTGGTAATTTGTGGTTTACCTTTTGCTAAAATTATCTCGATGCTAATGGTCACTGAGTAAATATTAAATTTTCCTGTGAGTGTTACTGTAATCTTAATATCTTTCCCCCCTCTGTTTCAAAGCTTTATTTTCATTTGGTTCAAGGTTTGGGAGGTGAGGGGCTCCAGGGCACTAACAAAGTTGTTTAGTGGCAGGAGAGACTCAGGCATCAGCTGACTGCTATAGAGCACAGGAGCCCCTGGTACACTTACTTCCAGGACTTCTGGTAGTACTTAAGGATGTACTTCTTAAACTTCCCTAGGGACAGCTGGGGCCTAGCCAACCCCATCTTCTTAAGCTTCACCTCCTCATCCCGGAAGTGGCGCTTAGGGAAGTTGTAGAAATGAGAGATCCTTAGGTCAGAACCCAGGGCAAGAAGATCCAGAAAGCCCTGGTTCAGGTTCTCTAGTGCTCTAGTTTTACTCCCATTCCATCGTGAGAAGGCTTCTGTACTTTCTGAACAGTCCGGCTACCAGCTGTTTTGAATCTTGTATAGATAATCCTGGAGCTCTCTTTCTTAGGAGTTTAGGAAAAAGTGACCCTTCACATTTCCTGAAAGAAATTATAGCCCAGAGAGAGGTAGCTGTAGGTTTCCTGAATGTACAAAATAACCAGCAGTTTACTGTAGCCTCCACCTCTGATTATAAGTGATCCACAGTGTGGGAGATAACCACAGCTAGATGATGGTGACTGTTTCTGGGGCTGACAAGAAGGTGCTGCTGGAGAGAGTGGAAGGCAGTTGAAAGTTTAAAAGGAGGGAGTCCCCATATCTGTTCTGTAGAAACACTGTTGAAACAAGATGCAGACGCAGATCTTGGACCTTGGATGACCTGCCTTGTTATATCAATATTTTTTATTTAATATATTTACTAATGTATGTTTCACCTTTTGAAAATGGTGCTTCAAATTTTGGGGTTGTCAGATGGACTTAAAGCTAATTTTATATTCTCTTCTGTTTCTTTCATTTGCTTGATCTTCAGTGAGTGTAGCTTTACAATAATGATTGATACAGCTTGATTAGAATAAGGCTTTTATTGCACTTCAGTGTTTCCTGTTACATTATTTTGCTTGTATTTAGTACCTAGTACTAAGTATTCTTAATAGAAAGAGTATGCTCTTTCACTAGAAAATAGTTGTTTGATTTACAATAACATTATAGATTTTAAGTTAATTAGAAAGAATTGATACACTGAAGCTTCTTATTAGTTTTGTTTCTTGTTGCAGTGGTTAAGGAAAAGACTGACAAAAAGCAACTTAAGAAGAAAGAATTTACTTTGGCTCACAATTTAGATTAAAGTCAGCAGATATTTAAGAGTCAGTCACATTAGATCCACAATCAAAATCAGAAGGAAGTAAATGCATGCATACTAACTGCTCAGATTGCTTTCTCTATCTTAATTTAGGACCAAACCCAGACAGTAGTGCTACTTACTTTGAGGCTGGGTCTTCTCAAAACAATTAACATAATTAAGATTGTCTCTAAGACGTGTTCACAGGCCAGCCCAATCTAGACAACCCTTCAGTTAGACTCTCTTGTCAGGTGATCATAGATTGTACCAAATTGATAATTAAAATCCAGATTTCCTTTGCAGTTTTGTAATTTTCTTAGGCACTAGACATTTCTTTAAGTACAAAAGTATTGCTCAGATATACTTGTTTAAATAATGTATAAATGTGTGTTTATACAGACACTGCACTGCCTAGAGTTAACAGAGCATTCTTCCTGGTTTGCCCCTGTGTGGATTAGGCTCCACATGAAGATCTTTCTTCTCAGTGGCTTGACTTCTATCCTTTTTTGATGCATCTCTACATATCTCTGTGTATATCTACATTCTAAAAGCAATTGTGTGAAAAACAACTAGCTATCCCATGCTTTTTTAAGATTTTTTTTTTTTATTATGGAGTCTTAAATGGATGATGAAAAGCAGACAGACTAAAGTAACAACAGATTAACAGGTACCACGGCTATCAACAGCCAGCCTGCCCATCTTGATTACTCTATCTCCCCTCACCCTTTCACATTATTTTAAAGACACTGGCTTTTCACCATTATATGTCTAGCATCCAGTCATTCTAGTATAAGATTTTGATCACTATCATTATCTTTTTAACAATTGGCTTTTAATTTCATCGATTTTAATTTTATTGATTGATTCTACTGTTTTATTTTCTATTTTATTGATTTCTATTCTGGTCCTATTATTTCCTTATGCTTAATTTGCATTTTCTAGGTTTTCTTCTAGTAGCAATTATTGAACTAGTTGATGCCTATACTCTTATTAAAAAGTGAGCATAGGGGTGGAAAGCTGACTTATCAGTCAGTATTTGCTACTCTTGGAGTAGATTTGGGTTCAATTCCCAGCACCCATATGGCAGCTTACAACTGCCTGTCTCTAGTTCTAGAGGATCCAGTGCCCTCTTCTGACTTCCTTAAGCTTCTAAAAGCACATGGTATATCCATACATACATTCAGGCAAGTACACATAAGATAAAAACAAGTATTTTTTTTAAAGTAAAATTTTATTGCTACATGCTTTCTTCTAAGTACTGTATCATGGGTTCTCACTCATAGTGTATCAGGTTGGGCCAGTAGTGTTCAAGTCTGCTTTACCCTTGCTAATTTAAAGCTGCTTTATGTAATTTTTTTATTGCCTGAAATATTTTAGAGCTCTTAGGTGTGTACATACTCACAATTGTTATGTCATGTTGAATTGACCCTGTTGGCATTGTGAAGTGACCTATATCCTTCAGAATACTTTTATCAAAAATCAGCTTTGTCTGAAATTAATATTACCACTGCAACTTCCTTTAGTATGGAGTTACAGTCTTTTTTCATTCATTCTTCCTTAGTTGCAGTGTCTTTATTTCTGGTGTGTGTTTCTTGTAGGTATGATAATAGTTATCCTTAATATATGGAAAAGTGAGTTTTTCCCACATCTGTCTTTCTGACTACTTTTCAGATTTTTCTGTTACTAGTTGTATTTTTGAGGACTCTATTAACGATGTTCCTTTGTGTCATTTGTTTAATGTTTTTGTGCTGGTTTTTGTTGTTGTTTATTTCTTGGGCATATAATTTATACTAGTTTGTCAACTTTGGAAAAGTTTCAGACATTGTTTTTAAATGCCACCCTGCCCTCATGGACGTCAGTCACATGTGTTAAGTTGTCCTGTACATTACTGCTGCCCCGTTGTTTTTTTTTTTCTCATACTTTGTATA
Source organism: Mastomys coucha (assembly GCF_008632895.1). Lineage (NCBI taxonomy): Eukaryota > Metazoa > Chordata > Mammalia > Rodentia > Muridae > Mastomys > Mastomys coucha. Next base: position 19,834,301 of record NW_022196903.1, on the reverse strand, counting down.
TAATAGCTATTACTATGTCTCTAATATTTCACCTGGCCCTGAACTCAAAGAGATCCACTTGCCTCTGCCTCTACCTCCCAAGTGCTGGAATTAAAGGCTTTTGCCACCACAACTGGCTAACATATCTAGTCTAGTATATGGAATGCAGTATGATGTCCTTGTATCCTAAGGGCAATTTTTCTGGCTGGCTTTGATAGAGCTATGTTCTTGCCTTTTTTTTTTTTTTTTTTTTTTTTTTTTTTTTTTTTTTTTTTTTTTTTTTTTTTTTTTTATGCTTGGGAATTTTTAATTAATGTCAAGTATTCTAAAATTTAACTAGCTTTATATTTTTGATGTTTTTAAATATTTTATGTTGGTACAAATATACTGTGTGCATGTGCTATCACCCCCATATAAATTTTCTGCTGTTGTAGTTACTGTTCTTTTACTATGAAGAGGTACCATGAGCAAGGCAACTTATAAAAGAAAATATTTAATTGGGGCTTGCTTACAGTTTCAGAGGATGAATCTGTGATCATCATGGTGATGAGCATGACAGCAGTAGCTGAAAGGCCACACCTTACAGACAAGTTGAAGGCAGAGAGAGGGACAGATGGGGACTGGCATTGGCCTTTGGAATCTCAACCCACCCCCACCCCACCCCTCAGTGACATACCTCTTAAAAGGCCTTCCCAAAGCAGTTCCACCAGCTGGGATCCAAGTATTCAAATATATGAGCCTATGGAGGCCATTCTCATTCACATTGCCATGGCTGCCACTATTTTTACTTACTTAAAAAGCTATAATCATAGTTTAAAAGCTGTCGCTATTGAATATGTTTCTTTTACTAATCAAATTATTATCTTTTGTTATATCAATTAAAAATAATATATTACATTTTCCATTTAGCATTCTTTGTATATATTTGAATATCTGTCTGACTTGGTTCCTTTTTGTTTTAAAAAATAAAAGTCACATTATTGAAAATAATTTACAAAGATAACATATCATGTAGTTGTATTAATGTAGATACTCAAACAAGCTCTTGCCCAGACCCAACATCTCTGTATCTTAACATTAGTTCCTTTTCTTGTGTGTGATTATAAGCGATTTACATAAGTAAGATTTATTTAGGCTCACTCCATTAAAGATATAGTCCAGCATTGGAGGGGAAGTGTCATGGCAGCTGGAACTCAAGGATGAGGGTCATGTTCATCTCAGCCAGAAAGCAGTGTTGTGTATGCTGTTGCTCATAGCTCTTGATCCCTGTTACATAGTTGGAGACGCTGAGCCATAGAATTAAGGACGCCTCCTGTGTTGAGGGGTGGATAACATGTCAGTTACCTTGATCTAGAAAATACTTCACAGGTATGCCTGGAGATTCTAAGTTTTACTTACTTTGTGTTGGGGTTGGAGAGGGCACAATGGGAGTGTGCTACAGTGGGTGTAGAAGTCAGAGGACAGTCTGAGGGAGTTGGTTTATACTTTGTTACCATGTGAGTTGCAGGGATGGAATTGAGGTCCTTAGTCTTGGCAGCTGGAACCTTTAACCCATTCGCCCAGCTAGGCAGTCCTTTGTGGAGACTTTAAATCCCAGCAAGTTGGCAATCAAAATTAATGATCACAGTGATCTTAATTATTTTCCTACTCTGAAGAACTTTTGACATTCTCATAAGTCAATGTTAGTGGTAGCAAATTTCCTTAATTTGTGTTTGAAAAATTATTTACCTTTGATAAACAGCTTGCTGGATACAGAATTCTAAGTTGAGGAAGTTTTTCCTTACATTTTAAGTACTTCATGATTCTAAATGTTTGCATGATTTCTGAAGGCAGTTCATCGTAATTCTTGCCCTTATCCTAGAATGAGAGAGCATTCTTCAATGAACTCATCTTCAATATGTGCTTCAAATAGAAGCACATTTAGTGAATCCTTAACTTTTGAACCTATCTAAAAATAACTATGTTTTTCCTATTTTTTTGAGAAAGACACAGAGAAGTTTATGAGGCTTTTTCTCACTTTGATTAATTGTATTCTGACTATAATTTCATTGTGGCCCAAAGCTGTGCTCATGCTAAGTACCTGGCCAGTGTCAATTGAATTTGGCTGTCAGGAACTCACTATTGGAATATGTGGAGATCAGAAGTAGCTTCGTGCATGTATTCATGTACATTCTTACCAGAGGACTCATGTTAGTGTAGCATTTTATGCTGACTTTGGTAGTGCTCCATAAACTCTCAGCCCAACCTGTTCCTTTCTAAAAACAAGCTTCTTCACAGAGTGCTAGGAAACAGCTTAAAGTAATCCAAAAAGTTATGCAATACACAGCTGGAAGGTTTTGGAAAGGCTCTGAGAGCAGTCAGGTGACTTATTTTAAAATTACTTCGTTCTCATTAAAAACTGTTCATTATTAAAGATTTACTGCTGTGATGGCTATATAGTACCCGATAGTCACTAGTCACATAGCTTTAGACAGCCGAAAGGTTACTAATTCAAACTGAGATGTTCAGTATGATGAAGTATGCTCTGGATTTCAAGACTGAGTACAGAAAGAATGCATCATGCTACATCATGACACCTGATTAATGCTGACATGCAGAAACTTTGCTTTATTTAAATAAAGTTTGCTAAAAGTCGTTTCACTTGTTTGTATCATGACTACTTAAGCATTTGAAATCTCATTTATGTGCCATGTACTGGGCATACTCAGGCAGGCTGCAGGGAAGTCAGCATCCAAGCAGTAACAACCTGCGGGTCTCATGCAGGAGTAGTGCTTATATTTTTTGTTCAGGCCTTAGCAGGCTTTGTTTTACATGAACTACTAAATAAAAGACACCCACACAGATGACACACCCTGTAGGCACACTCATCCTTTCTTTGATGGACATTGTTTCGTGTCAGTGAGTGCGTCATTACCAAAGGACATAATTAATATGTGCATTTAATGCTTCCTGAGGGAAATATTAAGTCCATACATTCAAACACAGTATTGTATTAGAGGAAAGTGGCTTTTTGATTTAGTTTGGTTTGGTTTTCTTGTTTTGTTTCTGTTTTATGGGTGTGGAGGTAGATGTGGGGCTGATAGAAGTCGGAGGTAGAAATAGGAGAAACAGGATCCCTGAGGCAAACTGGCTAGCTAGACTGAGTCAGTAAGTTCACCTTGCCTCATTTAATACAGTAGAGAGGGATTGAAAAAGCACCCAATGTCAACTTTTAGTGTCCATGAGCACAGATGCAAATGTGTATACTGCATGCACATGTGTAGAAGGTTTTTAAAGTATAATTTATATAAATGTAAAGTATGCAGATGACAAGTGATATACTGTATAACAGTTACCTTCAAAATAAGCTTAAGAATATCTAATGCCTCAAATAGAGTGTTTCTATCCAGTTATTTTCTTTTTTGTCATTAAGGCTTTGTTTTGCCTTTTTCAGCCTTTTTCACTCAGCATTTTTTAAGATTTAACTATGCTACTACCCAAGTTTTCATTCTTTGCTCACTAATAGTCCGTTGATAAATATGTTATGTTTGATTATTCTCATATTTAAATCATCTGTGGGTTTTTGTTGTTGTTGTTGCTTACAATGTTTACAGATGAGGCTGCCATAATTTTTTCACAAACTTTATGTACACCTTTGTTTCTAATGAATACCTGGAAGAATTCCATTACCAAAGGGTGGATGTATATTTATCTTTATAAAGAACTGTGAGCCAGTGGCCCTGCCAATTTTGACCTTCTAGTTCAGCTGCTTTCTCTTCAACATTTGGTATGGTCTGTGATTTGGTTGCTGGTAGTGAATATGTCATCTCCCAAGTGATTCTTACTTGTTCCCCATTGAGGACTGCTGATGTCAGTGGCTATCGACCATTTGGGCATTTTGTTCTTTATTCATTGGCTTGTCTGCTATTTTTAATGCTTGATAGCTATTTTGTGTGTGTGTGTGTGTGTGTGTGTGTGTGTGTGTGTGTGTGTGTGTGTATTTAGACATGTAGCAGCACTTAGAAATATGTTTCTAACTTCTAACATCACATCTAATGATGTCTTTGGTTGGCCACTCATTTTAATTATCATAAAAACTACTTTTTTCTTTTTAAAAAATGGTTTTTGATTTCTAAGATGTCTTGCCCTATGCTGAATTGAGTGTAGTGATTCTACGTTTTTCTGTTTAGTTTTATTATTCACCACCTTTTTGTTTTCACACAGGGTGCAGTAAAAGACTCCTATGCAGTGATGGTAGGAATCTTTCATTGCAGATATACTTTTTTCCTGTTTGCTAATTGAGTATGACAGTCTGTAAATTTTTCCTTCATTGACTTGGAACATTTTCTTGAAGCCCTTTCTCTTGCTTAATGGACTTTATTTGTCCTGTTAATTTGTGCTTTAAATTTTCTTGTTAGTGTAATATTGATTTGATTATTGCATACTTATCCTAAATCTTAAAATCAGTTATGGTAAGTCATACTATTTTTTTCTTTACCCTGTTGTTGTTGAGCCAGCTGTCTTCCTGGGTAAGTAAACTGTGTGGTTATGGTTACTATTTCTGTGCTGGTACAGAAATACTGTTTTTGTTTGTTTTGCTTGCTTGTTTCTTGTGGGGTTTGTTGTGAGGCAGTTTGGTTTTCTGGCCCACACCCTTTAGCTGGTACTTGGTACTTCTATCTAGGACTGAGCAGATTAGTAAGCATGTTCTAATTTCCTCTTATAGAAAACAAATTTCTTCTAGGGCTAATGATTAAGAAATACAAGTAAGTTTCTCAGCACATCTTGATACAAGTTCTATTCTAATCTTGATTAAAGTTCCATTCTAAATAGTTATTAATAGTTTTATTTGGAATTCTGTAGAGAAAAAAAATCTTAAGATACTTCAGAGAAGTAGTTTCATTTCTGTTTTAGAAATACCCCAAAGTAAATTGAGAGCGGTACTTCATAACTGTAAAATGGATGTAAAGCTCACTTTCTGCATTTCCACATTCTGTACCTGGGTATGTCTCCTCAGTGGCAGTGCACTTGCTTAGAAGGCCTGAGACCCTAGGCTCAATACCTAGCACCACAGTGAGGACATGGTGTAGGGTGTGGGGTGGTGTTAACTGTTTTCCATTTAACTCATTTCCTTCCTTTACACCCATTTTATCAAATACAAAACCTGCTGTATTTTTTAACCTGAACTTGTATATTAATACATATCAGGCAAGAGAAATTCAAGAAGCAGAATAAACTGGAGGGGACTATTATAAGATCTCTGGCAAAAAGAAGTGCAAATTTCAAGTCTCATTGATACAGTGCTGTACTGCCTAAGGGAGAATTGCAATCTCCTCATCCCCTTTTAGAAAGTAGCAGGACAGTAAATATTTTCTGTGTTGGTATAGAATAGAGCTGAGCATTGTGGGCTCCATCATGAGGCAGTTTGAATATCAAATATCAAAATATCAAATATCAAACTCTCTTCTATGACAACAAGCATATTACTAAACTTGTTTTAATTTCCTCTTATATGAAGCTTGCTTTTTCTAGGCCTGCTAGCTAAGTACAAAATGTAAGTAAAGTTAAGTAGCGTGTATAAAAGGTGGAATAACACTTTATCATTGGTTTCTTTGAAGAGTTCAGAAGTAAAAGAATGTGTGTACTTTAGAATGTCTTTAAGAACTGTAGTCTTAGGTAAGGTTTTTTTTTTTAAGCAAATAATGAAACTGACTTTGACTGGCTTAATCAAAAAGGAATTTATTGGCCACCACAGGATCTCATGGAATCTGAAAAAAAAAGTAGCAGTAAGTCTTGAGCAACGGCAGGAAGCTAAGATGCTCTGAACAAAACAGTAGGAATCAGTGGAACCTTGGTCAGCTTCCGTATGTTGCTCGCCATAATCCATTGCTACTAGAATTAAGAAGTTACAGGGAGCTGATCCGAGTTGAAAGAAAAGAAGTAAAGAAAGCAAGCCCTTATAGGCCTGAATATGCTGCTTATTCAGGTCCATGTAGTTATCCAGGTCTTATGTGGTTATTCAGTATCAGAGTAACATTACTTCTCTATGTCCTTCCACTTTGATCTTTATGTGGAAGTCCAGCAAATTAAACATAGTTATACATATATGTAGGTACCTGTCTTTGACTCTATTTAAGGGCTTGGCTAATAGAGAGTTACAAAACATAGAATGGCAAATATAGAATTAGAATTCAAAGCCAGTTACTTTTACTTTTACCTGTTTAGGTTAACCACATTTAAGAGTTGAAAAGACTTCTTTGTAGATAGTCCTTTACCTGTAGAAGACAGAGCTTGCTTACAACTGCAGCCTCTGTGGCTCCGTAGCATGGTATTAAAGCAATCCTTACTTTTAATTTCTAAGCATGTGACTCAAATGCTACTTAAAATTTTCCTAGATTGCAGTTTGTCAGAAAGATTTTTTTTTTTCTTTTTAGATTTATTTATTGTAAGTACACTGTAGCTGTCTTCACACACACCAGAAGAGGGCATTAGATCTCATTACAGATGGTTGTGAGACACCATGTGGTTGCTGGAATTTGAACTCAGGACCTTTGGAAGAGGAGTCAGTGCTCTTAACCGCTGAGCCATCTCTCCAGGCCTGAGTTGTTTGTTTGTTTGTTTGTTTTTTAGTTTTTCAAGACAAGGTTTTTCTGTATAGCTCTGGCTGGCATAGAAGTCACTCTGTAGACCAGGCTGGCCTCGAACTCAGAAATCTACCTGCCCCTGCCTCCCAAGTGCTCAGATTAAAGGCATGAGCCACCATTCCTGGCAAGATGATCTTTTCTTTTGCAAGACTAATACCATGATGTGACTTGAACAGGTCATTAAGTTTTAAAAACCCAAACATCCACCTGATTTAAAAGCAAAAATAGTTATGTAAAAATTAGCCAAACTTTCTTACCTATTAGTCTGCATTTTCCATCTGTTCCTTCCCCCTTTAAACCTAATCACACACAAAAGGACTAGGAAGATGGCACTGGGAACTAGTTTTACCTTCATGCTTGCTTAGGGCAAGTGCTTAGGACTTTCCTTCATCCTTTGCACATTTGTTAATATGCTCTTGCCTTTTCATTTTATATCTTGTTAGGTTCACATAACCTTTATCATTACTTAAGAAGCATCTTTTCCTTCCTTTCTTTAAAGCCACTTATAATACCCTGTTGTACAGCTAAACTGGTTTGTTTAATGGAATAAGCAAATAGTTTTCTTAGTTATAGCAAAAATTTCAGTTGTATATAATTTTGGATGATTTTTAGGTTGAAAGATTTAAATTAGTGTAGGATTTTAAAATTCCTAATAATTTTGCTAAAAGTATTAATTTTCTAACATGGGTTACCTTTTATTTACCCTTGCTTAAGTAGATCAAATACTTGGTTGAACTGATTTTAATACTTACATGATAAGACTACTTTATATATGTAAACACTTGGATACTATACATTTTATGCACTATTTACTTGACCCAAAGTCCTTTTTTATTGTAGGACACAAACTGTCTTATTCTGATGTTTTCTAGATAATTTTTTTTACCATGATGACTTGCCTCTCTCTTAGGATTCTTACAGGCCAGTTACAACCCCTGCCCCCCTTTAAAAAAATACTGTATATTATTTTGCTTCTGTAACACATTTCTCATCCCTCAGAAGCTTCTAACTGCAGTGTTTTGTGGCTTTGCTGCTGTCCTATAAAAAAAAATTATTGTTGGAGCACTTCTGTTTTTTCTATATGTCCAGACAATGCTATGCCATGGCAGTAAGGTGGAGGAAGCTCTTGATAGGGTCTTGTTCCTAGATTGCTAGTGTCTGTGCCCCTGGTATGAAAAACCCTGGCTGGCTGTACCAATGATCATCATTTTTCCCCAAATGAATTAGTTTTGTTTGGGGGCATGTGATAGAGTTTTGTCTCATCTATTCCTATTTCCTATCCACTAAAGAAGATTTAGCATAACTCCAGCCCTGATCCTTTATAACAAACCACTCCCCTAGAAAAGAAGACTCACTAGCTCCCATTTTCTCCCCTCTCCCTTCCTCCCTCTCTCCCTTTCCTTCTCCCTTCCCCCATCTCTTTCTAAGAGAGGTTTATTGAGCACATTGCAATTACTCAATAGTAGGGACATAAGCAGAGAGGAATTGCCTCGGAGAGAGGGTGGGTTATGGGGTCTTTTATTTAAGAACTATTGTTATTTGGTTAGGACAGCCCACCATGCAACTCCTGAACACAGACCCTGCCATGGAAAGGAGAGCAGTCTTGATGGATGGGCATTTGTTTGGGGGCAGAGACTGAACTCAGTTATATCATTCAGCTACTCAGAGTTTGTGGCCAAGAAGCATGGACAAACTGATACTGCGGAAACCTCCTGGTGGAGTTTGTTCTGTTTTGTTGAGTTACAGCTTTCGTTCTAAATTCTTCCAACAGAGGAAACAGTTCAATCTGGGAAGCTGATTGGACGTATTTTCCTCATTAGTTTCTTGGAATTGAGCAGGAGCAACACAGGGAGGGCCACCCCTACCTGTCATTTGTTAACTCTAGCAGGGCCTCTGTGGGGAACCATAAAAAGAGAACTATGCTTTAGTTGAATGTGTTCTTAGCTAGCCCAGAAAGCTAAAAGGATCTGGGATGTCTCATGGTGGGGCTTAATAGCCTTGTCAAAGCATCATATTGAGATGGAACTGTTGAACCCAGTATGATGTCAGTCCTGGACAAGTCCTTGAATGAACAAGATCAGTCTCAGGAGGACTGACCAGAAGAAAAAATGAAGTGCTCCAGCCTGTGTGGCAGAGTCCTAGCAACCTTCCTGGGAGTGGTAGAAAGAAGATTAAGACAAACACATTTTGGGAGTGGTAAGAGGAAAGACACAAACTAAAGCTGAGATCTGGTGGGCCATGCATTTGGATAGCGATGTATCAGCCTCTTAGTTATTCAGTATATTTACATGAATGAGGAAGCGGGTTAGATAATCTTACTGGGTGTTCTCTGTATGGGAATAGCCTGGGGGGTGCGGGGGGGGAATGATCCTACCATCATTAGGACCAGGAATGTGGTTTCATCACACACTGATTTTTAGCTAAAAGTCAATTGTTTGTCAGCATCTATACTAGGACCCAGGAAGGCCTTGCCATTCCCCTAAGCCTGACCAAAGCTTTGCCATTCCCATCTGAAGTATTGGCCCGTGGGCATGCCCATAGGGCATTTTTTTTTTTTTTTTTTTTTTTTTTTTTTTTTTTTTTTTTGATAATTGATGTCTGAGTGGATAGTGTCATTTCTGGCCAGTGGTCTTGGGCTGTATAAGAAAGCTAGCATGGACCTGTGACCAAGCCAGCAAGCAGTGCTCCTCCATGGTTTCTGCTCACAGTCTTGCTGGAGATTTTTGACTTATCAGTGACATGGACTGTGTCCATGTGAAAGTTGAACAAACTTCCCCAAGTTGCTTTTAGTCATAGTGTTTGTCACAAAAATAAGAATGAAACTAAAACAAGTGTAGAAAAATGTCTGTCCTGCTGCAAGGTGCACAGTGAGAACAAAGATTGATGGAGAGAAATAAATCAGCCCTTCTGTATAGGTTAAGAGTAGTAGGCCCACCCCATTTCAGCCCTTCAGATTTCACCAGAGAATTGCCTTGGCCAGAGATCTGGGCTAGTGATTTTATTAGCTATTTTCTGTTGCTATGATAAAACAACATGACCAGAAGCACCTTAAGGAAGAAATGGTTTATTTCGGCGTTTGGTTCCAGAGGGATAAGAGCCTACCATGTCAGGAAGACATGGTAGAAAGCAGCGAGCATGGTGACTGGAACAGGAAGCTAAGAGCTCACAGCCTTTAACTACTTGTATGAAACAGAGAGCAAACTAAAAGGGCAGGGCTATGTACTCTGAAAGCCCATCAACAGTGCAATACTTCCTCTAGCAAGGCTATACCACCTACACCCTCCTGAACAGTGCCACCAAACTAGGGACCTTAAATATTGAAGTGTCTAAGCTGTGAGGTGGAGGAGGGGGGTTCTACATTCAGACCACTACTCTAGGACAGGGATGCCCTTCCAGTGAAAAACCTGTTAAAAAGAGACCAGGTCCTAGGGCTGCAGGAGTTATCTGTACAACAGGAAGCTTAGAATATACCAGTTACTCGGGCACCCAGCTTTGGTGGGCTCACCTCAGGTATCTCCAAGTAGAGAAGACAGTAGAGAATAAGAGGAGACCAGATCACTCACCTCTCAGGGTGGTGGCAAGCATGTACAGAAGAAGGTGTCCCAGGCTTGAGTCTGGAGAAATGTAAGAAGAGAGTTGAGATTACTGCCCTACTTACTGGCCACTAAACATAGCAAGAAGTAGCCAGCCAGCCTTGAGTGGATTTGGTCATTAGACCAGAGTAGAGGAAGACAACTTCATTGGATACACTAGAAGAAGCGGTAGATAAGAGCTGTAGCACAACTTCCTGATTTCTTGTGATTGAAGCGGATTAAATTGTCTTGCTAGACAGACTTATTGCATATTTTTTTTTAGTATGTCAAATACTAATATGTGTGTAGGGCTGGGGAGTTGCTGGGATCAACCCCAGGGTATCCTATCATTTTGCTTTTAACCTTTGTATAATTTGTGCCTTTAGGAGATGACAGTCTGGTAGTAAGACTTGCCCAGGACTGACATCATACTGGGTTCAACAGTTCCATCTCAATATGATGCTTTGACAAGGCTGTGAAGCCCCACCATGAGATGTCCTAGATCTTTTTAGCTTTCTGGACTAGCTAAGAAGGCATGTCCTAGAGTGGTGGTTTGGATGTGCTTCACATTTAAGAGCACACATGTTGAGAGGAAGGATCAGAACAGAGAGAGGACCCTGACCACTGATACAGTCTTTTTGTATCTTAAACCCCGTAAGAATGGGGCTGTAATGTACAATTCTTATTATGACTGGAAACTGTTTCCCTTACCATTTTGTTCACACTCTATACTGATCAGACATGTGGAAAATCATTTTAATAAGGGTGTCTTAGGGTTTTATTGCTATGAAGAGACACCTTGACTCTGTTACAATACATTATTACTGTTCTTTAGTGGAAGTGGGCTGTGTACTTGAAAATATGTATAATGAGGTGACAGGAGCACTTTGACTCTGGCATCCTCCAATAATCAGATCTTCCCAGCAACCACCGTGTCTGCCTCCCACCTTTTCCCAAACTGCTCACAAGGAATACATGGGAGAAGCAATAGTAGTTAACTCCACTACCCACTCCTAGGCCTTGGTATCAGGATTTAAATTCTAACTGGTAATGTTAATTGACCTTTGGTGAGCTGAGTTGGAAACCTTGGAGACTACCTTCATTCCGTGAAACTTCCCATCTAAACTTGAGGATTTACCCTAATCTAACAAACTTCAAGAGGGTGTCTCTGTCCTGCCTTAGATCAGTTAGTTCCCAGCTAAAGACAGCATTGGCGCTGAGCAGGTATCAACCCTCTCTGGCTATTTTGTCTACTTCTCTGTAAATTACTCTGAAATATGACTTGCCATGTTCCATCTGGGCCGTTCCTACTTCTGTTTGCCAGCCCTGGCAGGGCTACCTACCCTGTAGTGTCTTCTCTTCTCTCCACCTTCTCTCTTTTCCACTCCCGGTCTCTGCCTCAGACCCCAAGCCTGGGAACCAAAACCCTACCTACCTATCTCTCTTCTGCCAAGCTCTAGGCTGTAGGCATCTTCATTCAACCAATAGTTTTAAACTATTGGTCACTTGGTATAGTGAGAATCTCCTAGTCTCTGGGGGCAACCAGTCCTTGGGGGAGGTATTTAGCATTACAACACATAGCAAAAGACCATACCTCAACAGTGCCCCTCTTACCTGTGTCTAAGATGACTCTGACTAGTGGAAAACTCAGGAGACTACAGCAAGCCTTGCCATTGGTAGTTAACAGTGTTGTCATTGTAGGTGCAGGTAATTCTAAAAATCTTCAAGGTAACTTGCAGTTTGTTATGAATTTGCATTTTTAGCACCTCCTGAGACTTGAGTAAGGGTTATAACTTTTGAATGATCTTGCTCTGTATAACATACTGCTATCAATGAGGTTTTTGTTTATACAGTGTTTCTTTAGAAATGTCTTCTCCCCTCAAACCTGTTTTGATAATGGTAATAAGGCCTAAAGCTTTCATGATTTATTGCAAGTTGAAAGTATGTGTCTGTTATAACCAAAATAGAAAAAAGCTAGAACTATTTGTTAGGGGTCATAGGTTCCCTAGTATAAGCAGTCTTCAGTGTCCCTTCCCATTGCTGCAAGCAAGCCACCTCCTTCTTTATAACTTGAAACAGTGCCAGTTATTTCTCACCATTTGGCAAGTGAGCGCATCATTGGTGGCACCTAGTTTTTCTTTGATCCCAGGTTTTTAGAGCAACTCTGCCTTCCAGGAAATCAGATCACAATATACAAATACTTTCCAAACATTCATTTATTTGCTGATATACTTTCGGTCAAAAAATTATATGTACAGTTCCAGAGTGAACAGGAAAAAGACAGGTGGGAGCTTGGCTGGTGAGGTACCAGGAGTGAATCTCCAATCAAGATTTCCAAAGTATGGTTGTTTGTCTGTAGAACCACTGAGTTAAACTGAGTTTGGTGTTACCTTAGTAGTAGTGTTAAGTTTTTCCCCTCTTTGTTTCCTTCACTCCCCAGTCTCAGTGCCCCAAAGTGCCCAAGTGTTCCCCCGCTCTGTCCCCTGATCCATCTATTTTCATCTTTTAGGTAAAATAGTACTTTAAGAAACTCTTCCATTTATATTTCGGTTTTTATGTTTTTCTTGCATAATCACATTTCCCCTCTGTAACAGTGACAGTCTTCTTAGACTACTTGTTCACAAGGATTAAGTGTGTCCAGTTTATTTCTGTTTTCAACTTCTTTTGGAGTCCTTCTTCTATACCATCCTGCATATGTAGTAGATATCTAATAAACACTTGGTAAATCAGTATTCTTCCATAGTAGTTTCCGCATAGCTAATATGCAGTGATGGAGTGGTTGAAGACCCTTTTGAACATTGTGTCTGGTCCCAAGGTAATGACTGTTTTTGTCTGACTCCATTTTCTTCCCTTGGGATTCTGTTCATTAGTTTTGCTTTTCCTCTTCCCACAGCAGCTTCAGCTTCACTTTTGTTGCTGTTGTTTGTTTTTATGTTTTAACTTTCCAGATTCTGTTTTGAGGTTGATGTTAAACAAAAAGTAGTATTTATTTTAAAACTTCTTTACTGAGATAGATCACTTTATAATTACAAGAATTCAACCAAATATATTTTGTATTTGCTTACTTTTTTGCTCCTTTTTAGATTCTATTGAGTAGAATTTCATTCCCAGTAATGATGAGTTTACTTCATGTGTAGGTGTGGGGCATAGTATCAGTATCAAAATCAGAACATGCTATTCTTAATTAAATATTTGTATGTTGCATAGAGTATGGCTAGACTATAAGTACAGGTTTGCAAATGTATTTCAGATGCTGTGGGAAATTACAGTCTTTTACTGGGTAAGAAATCAGTGTGGAAAGTTATTCTACCTCGAAGTAAGACTTGTGGCATAACAGTAGTGGGTACACAGGAAAGTTGTAGAGAAACAGAAGAAAGAGCAGTGACTGCAGCCTACAAAGCCAGCCCAGGAGTTAACAGTGCTTGGCTGAAGGGCGGTGTGAAGAAAATCTCTTCACTTTTCCCAGGGTCCACCTCTCCCTCTCTTTGCTTCTGACTTGAAAGTTCTCATCAGGAAGGCTTTGCTGAGTTACTCAGTACTGAACTATCTGGAATGCATAAGATCTGATGGTTCTGATTCTGTAAACATGATGGTAGTGCATTTGTCTCTAGACTATTAAGACATAGATGTCTATCCCAAAGTACTTGTCCCTAGGTTGTTTTTCATTAATAAACTTGATTGTGAAAGATAAGCAGTAGAGTTGATTACCTTCAATTACCTTAAAGGCATGGAAGGAATCTTTGTACAAATTTAATTAAGGCACTGTTAATCTAATTCAAGGGATACTTGGTTTACTTTATTGCCTGGAATTTATATATTAAATGTTACATGTGCTAGCTATTTTTGCATATACTGTGGTTACTATGAATTAATCAGGAAAGGTTTTATATAATACTATAATGTGCCATTTTAAGCTTTGGCAGCTTAAAGTAGAAAATAGAGTGGATAAATTTATATTGATAGTAAATTTTTTAAAATATTTCTGAAAATTGCTTATTCTTGGGTTTTCCGTAGAATGGAGGGGGGGGTTGTCTGTAAAATTATAGCATAGTTGGGTCTTCATTGCATAAGCAGATGTTTTAAATTTTTGTCAATATTTAAACTTTTGTTTTTATTGCTTTGAATTTGCATATACATCCCGATAATGTTCTACAGTCTTCATATTGATGCTTTACCAATGGGCTTCTGACAATAGAGTTTCAGCCTCTAGAAAGAAGATTCTTTTTTAATTTTCTAAAGTTGTTAGGTTTTAGTAACATAAATAGGGAGACTGTTAGGTATCTTGGTATTTGGTGGTTTGATTGTTTTTTTTTTGATTTTTGTTTTTCTCTCCAGAAATACGCCTGGGCAGTACTACATCAGAGGACTATAATCTCTATGTTTTCACTTGTATACAAATTCTACTGGTTTTTTGTTTTTTGTCCCTCTGAGTGGTATTTGATGCTGTCTTTCTTTGTTGAAGTTTTCTTTGCTGAGGATGCAAGTGGTTCTCAAGCTTCCTAATGCTGCAACCCTTTAATACAAATTTTCATGTTGTGGTAACCACTAGCCATATTTAGTTTCTGCTTCATAACTGTAATTTTGATATTATAATGAACAGTAATGTAAATATCTAATATGCAGGATATCTGTGATCCCCAAAAGGGTCATGATCCACAGGTTGAGAGCTGCTGGTATAGAAGCAGGCAATTATAGGCATGTCTTCATCAGGCTGGCGTGTGCTCACATTCTTCAATATCATCATGCAAACTGGTGTACCACTTAACATATTGTTCATGTTCCTAGTCTACCTTCATAATTTTTAATAATGTTTCTTGTGGAAATCTCCCAGTTCTCGGCATGAAACTTAAGTGAATTTTTTTAATTAAAAATACAACATTGAACATGGTATTGAACATGGTAACCCAGAATGTCTGTATAAACTTCTGGTTCTTAGTTATCTACTGATCTTATATTCCTGATTTTGATATAATTAAAGGTTTATTTATATAATAGTGAAAAGGAGTTCTTTTGCCAGAAGGAAGTCCCTAGATGTAATTAGATGCTATCAATATACCATACCTCCAAGTCTTAATATAGTCTGCTGCTTATACAGTGCCCATATTTTATTGAACTTATCCATCATAAATACTTAATCAGATCCTTTTTTTTTTTTGGTTTTTGGGGTGTTTGTTTGTTTTTGGTTTGGGGGTTTTGTTTGTTTTTGGTTGTTTTTGTTTGTTTGTTTTTGTTTTTTGGTTTTTTTTTGTTTTGTTTTGTTTTGTTTTTTTGAGACAGAGTTTCTCTGTATAGCCCTGGCTGTCCTGGAACTCACTCTGTAGACCAGGCTGGCCTTGAACTCAGAAATCCACCTGCCTCTGCCTCCCAGATCCAACTTTTGGTTGTTTAGATTGTATATGCTTAAAAATTCCAGGAATCATGAAATGGAAGGGAACTGGTTGGGAAGAGTAGGATAATTTGGAAGTCAGGAGGACAAGAAATGGTTATGGGAGGTACATATTATCAGCATACATTTTCTGCCTTATGAAAATGTTATAATGGAACCCACTATCATGTATAATATATGCTAACTGAAACTGGGAAATGACTCATGAAATAATTTACTTTAATTTTACATTTACAAAATAATTGTTTTTGTAGCTAGTTCCTTGTATTTTGTTTAAGAATTAGATTAGTAGTATAGAAGCTGTAATTGTTATTTTCAGATTTGTTAGTGCTGCCTCTATGTGAGTGCCACTTTAAGAGAAATAAGTAGCTACCTTCAAAATTTAACATTAAAAAAAAGTCCTATTGTTTTATAGAAGTCAGCTTTTCCTGATAGGATTGTCCCACCATTTAAATGTCTGTGTCCTCAAAATGCAGTGTAATTAAGGGGATGTGAGAATATAGAATCTGAAGTTGCAGTTTATCTATATGACTCGTTTATTGGCTTTAGTGTGTTTCTTGAGTGTAGAGGTTAAAATGGCAGTAACCATGGTGATTACATGAGTTTGATATTTCTATTAATATAATATAATATGCCTATTTCTAGATACAGTTTAAGAATCAATAAATTCAGGGGCTGGCGAGATGGCTCAGCAGGTAAGAGTACTGACTGCTCTTCCGAAGGTCATGAGTTCAAATCCCAGCAACCACATGGTGGCTCATAACCACCCATAGTGAGATCTGACGTCCTCTTCTGGTGCGTCTGAAGTCAGCTACAGTGTACTTATTTATAATAATAAATAAAATCTTTTTTTAAAAAAAAAGAATCAATAAATTTGACTTTTCAATAATTATTAAATTAATTATAATGTTAAAAAGAAAATGAGTGTTCATTGAGTCTCTTTCTGGAAGCTGGCGTTAGTTGGGTGGTCCTGGCTTAGTGCTTCACGGAGGTTGGGTCAGGATGTCAGCAGGGGCTCTGAGTGCTCTTTTGAAGGTAATGGCTGTCCACTTGGGATTTTGCAGACTATGTCTTCAGCAGTGGTGCAATTATATGCAGCAGATCGGAACTGTATGTGGTCAAAGAAGTGCAGTGGTGTCGCTTGTCTCGTTAAGGACAATCCTCAGAGATCTTACTTTTTAAGAATATTTGACATTAAGGTAAGTTTAGTTTTGATTTCATTTTAACATTTTTGGTGGTTAAGTTGTCTGCCTTGGTTATAATTTAGTCTAGATGTTCTGATTCCTTGTGTGTGTTTAAATTGATATATTAGGAAAGTGAGGTTTGTTGTTGATACCTAAGTAGGGAACCGAGTTGGAGCCCATATAAGAATATTGAGATATTTATTCTCTTAACTATGACTTTGTTTTCTGCCCTTTAGTCCTCTGCTATCAGACACAGTTTTTTGTTTTTATTTTTTCTTAACATTTTTTAATGTTCAATGTGATACTCTGTGCATTGCTTCCAAACATAAATCTTATCAATGTTTGCTTTGAGTCAGGTCAGAAAAGACTATGTAGACTATGAGGAAATATCTGTGACCTTGATAAGTTTTGGTTATGCTAGTCTAGTCTAAAAGCTGAGTTTTTTGTTTTTTGTTTTGTTGGTTTTAGGGTTTTTTTTGGTTTGGTTTGGTTTGGTTTGGTTTTTTTTTTTTTGGCTTTGTGAGACAGGATTTCTCTGTGTGGCCCTGGCTGTCTTGGAACTTCCTTTGTAGACTAGGCTGGCCTTGAATTTGCAGAAATCTGCCTGCCAATTCCTCCAGAGTTCCGCCACCATCTGGCTATGCTGGATTTCTTTATTTTTATTTCTTTTTTAACTTTAATTTTACTTACTACATCCATCTTAATGCCCACCTCCCAGTCATCCACATCCTCTCACAATCCTTCCCTTACCCCCCTCCCCTTCTCCTCTGAGTAGGTTTCCCCCCCACCCTCCATATCTCCTCACCCTGACACTTGAAGGAAGGTTGGGCTAGGTTTCTTTATAGGTTGACTTGATTTTTTCTAGTGAAATGATCACACGTTCCTGCAGACACAGTCTTAAAAGGAAAAAAAATTCTGAAACAAACTGTTAGTTTTACATAACTTTTATTACACATTGTTACTATAGTTGGTCTATTTTATTACCGTTCTTACTATACTACAAGTATAAATTAAATTTTATTGTAAATATGTTTGTACAGGGAAAGGTGTACATAGGTTCCAGATGTCAGTGGAATGCCTTAGAATATGTGCCTTAGTAGACTGCACTAGGGATGTATTTTATCATCTCACTGTGTCATAAAGAATAGTACTTTTTATTTAGGCCTTTTTGTCTTGGACTTTCCTCACAGCCTCTTATTCATCTTGGTCATTATAAATTAGTCATTTCAGGGAACAGCAAATATTTTAGTTTGTATATACTGTTACTTATAAAAGTGATCATTTTGCTAAAGGGAAGTCTCCTCTATGCCTATAAAAATATCTTTCTGCAGCTAAGCCTCCATAGTTAGTATTTAGATGTAGCAATGAGTATAATAGGACAAAAAGTACATACATAAATAAAATCTGGCATTGAGCCTGGGCACTGCTACTGTGTGATGGTTCTCTGGATCCCAGCTTACAAACCTGTTGTAAAGCATTGCATTGAACTGAAACTGAAGTTATGGTACTTTAGTTAATGCTTCTTAAAATCTGTGGGTCCCAGCACATGGCTTAGAGATGTGGAATGTGCCCATCACCAACACTGACTGACTCCACAGACAGTCATTTTAGGTAAGAAAGAATATGTGCATAGTTTGAAAGAGAACCTGCAAGTAGCTTTTTATTTATTGTCAATGATAAGCACTCTTTCAAAACAGAATAGCTGTACAACTGCACTAAAAAAGAAATGCCCACTGTAGCGGTCATAAATACATTTATAGCAGATTTTATTTTTTTCTTTCTGTCTTTTAATAAGTTAAACTTTATCCACTTATTAGAGTTTATCAAGGACTTCCAAGAAGATTTAATCTTCATTATTTAGGGACTGTTCATTTACAGAGTAGGACCCAATGTCACCATCACAGTTGTGGGCTACATTCCAGTGACGCACACACATTGCCTGCTGCCTTCTGTGGATTCTTCTCCTTTGCCTCAAGTGGGGCAGGTCTTGCAGCCTCTATACCCAGCGCTCTCCTCAATAAGCAGCGATGTGTGTACATGAGCAAAGCTCCTAAGTGCTGGCCGGCCTCAACTGTTGATTTTTCATATTTTAAATTTGTGATGTAGTTGGAGTTTGGGATTTCAAATTTGCAGTGATTATACTTTTCTCACTATTAATTCTGGCTGGAGATCACCATGCTTACTAATTATAATTAACCACCTTTGGCATGAAGAATAAATATATCTCTTACACTGTGTCTGTAGATCTCTTACCTCTTGGTTAACTTTGGTGTGTTTTAATCACCCGTCTTGCTGCTCCGTGATTGGTAGTACTTGTACTAGTGTTTCCTTAAACCACTCTGCAGAAGTCTTAAATTCAAAGATTATTATTGAACAGCCCAGAGAAGGTGTATGTGATTATTCTGCATCTGTAAATTGAGGAAAAGAGTATCAGGTATTACTGTAGTATTTGGTAGAACATAGCCTAAAACTTAGCTAATGGAGCTACACAGTGGAACATCTCACTTGCTTAGGGTAATATTGATAATCTAGTGAGCCAATGCTTGCCCTGTTGAATGAAACCACTTATAAACAGGTTACTGTATTGTGCATGTACATGACAAATATGTTCTTAAAAGTCTTTGTTTATAGAAACAGTACCTTTAAAGAGGTGTCTGCTTTTAGTCCTAGAAGATTTTATTAGTAGATTTTAACTTTTCTTCTTTTCTAGGATGGGAAATTACTGTGGGAACAAGAGCTATACAATAACTTTGTATATAATAGTCCTAGAGGATATTTTCATACCTTTGCTGGAGATGTAAGTCCTGTTTTCTTTTTGTCTTGATAATTTTTCTGTTGGCTGCTGCCTTAATTACTTTTCTATTGCTGTGAAGAAATACCATGGGCAAGGCAACTTATAGGGGAAAGGGTTTATTTGGAGCTTAGAGTTTCAGAGGTGAATACATGACCATCATGACAGTAATCACAGCTACAGGCAGGGAGGCTCAGGAGCAATGAATGAGAGCTTCCATCTGATCCACAAGCATGAGGCAGAAAGAGCTAACTGGGAATGGTTCCAGTTTGTGAAACCCCAGAGCCCACTCACAGTATCCTCAACACTCCAGCTAGGTCACACTTCATAAGTCCTTCCCAACTGGGGACCAGACATTTAAAGCAGTGAGCATTTGAGGGTCATTTTCATTCAGACCTTCACAATTGCCTTGTTTCAACCTATGTTGTTTATAAAGTTCTGTTGAAATCAAACGTAATTTTTTTTTCTGAAGACAAAGTATTTTAGTTGTTAAGTTTCTGCCAAGTAAGGAAGCTTTTTCTGATAGTCTTTCCCTTTTCTGAGCTTATTGCCTTAAAGTCACTTAAAATATAACTTTCCTCCTTTACACGTGTTCTTCTGTGGATTGCCATTATTTTTGTTATCTAAAGCTAAGTACATGTACTTTGTTGTTTGTTCTTTTTGATGGGAATACTTCAGACTTGTCAAGTAGCTCTTAATTTTGCCAATGAAGAAGAAGCAAAAAAGTTCCGAAAAGCAGTTACAGATCTGTTGGGCCGACGACAAAGGAAATCTGGTAAAAACCTCCTTGCTTTTCCTTTTTCTTTCTATACATAACATGAGCCAGCAAACGGGTTATGAGACAGATGTGATTCATTAGCTGTTACTGTCAAGGACCAGCCTGGGCTTGGAGAGGGGTTACTGAGAGAAGGGGTGTCTGACAGTCTTGAAAAGAAAGATTCAAAGTCAAATCATGGGCCCAAGCTGGTAGGTTCTGATGGCATGGCTTTTATTGCATTCTGCTAGCTCATCTCATGCAGACCAAAAGCCTAGTTTTTCATTTACATATCAATTCAGTTATTTATTCCAAGTTTCCTTTTGATTAACCTATGAATCAGTATCCCATGATCCCTCCAACCCTTTGATTCTTAGGAGACAGCAAGCATACATTTTTTCCTTAACATTGCAAAAGAATTCAGAGATAGACCCTGTCCTGAAATTACCATTTCCAACTTGACTGAGCCTAACCTTGCTCTATCCCAGGCTGACTTTGAACTTAGGAATCTGCCTGTACCTGTGTCTGCCTATCTTTGTACCTTTCTGACAAGGTGGCTCAAACTGGCTCATGCATACATAGCCTTTGTTCCTTTTGATTCATGAAGCCTCATAATTCATATTGCAATTTTATTTTTGCATAGTTGAGAATCTCAAACTTAATGTATGTAGAACTCTTTCCCATAGCCTTAAGGACTGTCCTGAAGGTCCCAGCCTGTACCATTTTGTTGAGACATAGCCACATCCTCAACTCATGGAGTCATGCTGTTTCTAACCATCATGGAGTCACTAACGTTAGCAGGGAGGACATTCCTCACAGGGAAAGAGTCCTCCACTTGCTAGTACTGCTTCCAGAAAATCTGTACACAAACAAGCTTTAAGCCCACAGCAGCCATCTACACTCGTGGAGGCTTACACCTGGGCCCTGTTCCAGGGACAGAAGCCATCTCACTCTGTCCCCACCAAGGCCACACTGGGTTCGGCATGTTACTGTATGAACTGTGGAAATCTGGCTTTATTTCCCATGTGCATAGTCAATGGCTAGTGTTTGTTGCAGCACAGTTAAAGTATTGTGGCAGAGTTCATGTAGCCTGGAGTATTTATTGTCTAGCTTTCTCTACAACAAAGTTCCATGGTACCTGCCTCAAAAGAAATATTTTTATTTTGGTAAGCTTTTTTGCAAATAAAATTAAATGAAATTTAAATTTAAATTAAATTAAATAAAATGGTCACTGACTCTTAAATTTGCATAATTAATAGCATTTAAAAAACAAATTTAAGTATTTTTTGATTTGTAAATGAATACTTTTCATTGCAGTTCTACTCTTTTTATATTTTAAGTAAAAAATAATAATTATCAATATTGCCAAATACCCAGTGTTCAAATATCCCAGTGTATTTAAATTTTTTATTGTTGTGAATTTTACATCATGTACCCCAATCCCACACATCTTCCTGTCTATCCATATCTGCCCTCCACCCTTGCACCCTCCCCCAGATAGAAGCAAAACAAAGTCTCCCCACAGACACTACAGCGTGTCACACAGATACCCTTTGGCCCAAGCAGCTTTACTTGCAAATGTTCATTGCAATGAGTCATTGGTTTGCTTTGAGGCCTATGGCTTCTGTGATGCTTTGAATACTAGATGCTCACTGGGACTCTTCCCTCTCTTCCCCCTCCTCCTTCCCCCTTCCCTCCCCACTCTTTCCCTCTCCCCCCTCTCTCTCCCCATCTCTCCATCCCCCCTCCCTCTTCTCCTGATGCCCAGTGTGTGTATGTGTGTGTGTGTGTTCATGCGTGCATGTGTATGTATGTATGAGTGCACAAGCGCTCAAGTGAGTCTGGTGTGCTCAAGTGGGTCTGGTGTGTAGAGGCATGAAAATGGTGTCGTGTGACCTTGTGTTTCTTCCTTGATCACTTTTTTACATTGAGTCAGGGTCTCTGGTTGAACCTAGAGGTAGCCAATTCTGGCTCATCCAGCTAGCCTGCTTATTCTGGGGTTCCCTGTCTCTGCCACGTGCAGAGCCTTTTCATGAGTTCTGGAATCCTAACTCTAGGCCTCACACTTGCCAGGCAAGCGCCATTATCTACTGTGTCATCTCTGAGTCTTCAGAGTTGTTTCTAGTGACATTTTGTAATGGTCATCTAGTGGACTTTTGTGAAATCCTTTAGTTAAAATAAGTAACATTTTTGAAGTGAAAAAGAATTGAAAACAGTTATTTAAAGTAATTTATGTGAAACAGATAGGTAAGTGCACGATGCCTTTTACCTAGTGTAGGAATTCTCCTGCTTATAGTGGCTGTCTAAACTTTAGGTGAAGTGTTTCAGCTGCTCAGAGAACATGGCCTTAAGGATCCAGCTGAGTTGGTCACTGTTGGCTGGCTCTTCATACTGAGTCAAACCCTGCCCCCTTCTTTTTTACCTTAGTCACATGGCTCTAGTAATAGGTTGATCTGTTATCTTTCCCTCAATATACCATTTGTAACCTTTTATATCTCTAAGGCTGTCTCTTTAGTGTTACTGGTTCCATGTTTTTGAAGTAATTCTGGAATTCAGTTATAGATTTAATTGTCCTGTATAAGGCGCTTGCAGTTCACTAAGTTATAGGTCCTTTTTAGTAGGATTTGAACACTGTACTCCTCACTGTAGTATGAGTAGTCCTATGCTACTAAGATGTCCCGCACTCCGCATATCAACACTGTTGTGTTAACATCACTAGCAAATGTCTCACAGGAGCTGCAGATTCTTTTTTATTCAGCCAAACTTTTCTGATTTTGTTTTTTCACTTAAATGGCTTCCAACCAAGGAAATGTGTCTTCAGAAATTGCTCTAAAAACTTACCTTTTATTTATCTTAGTGGATTTTATATTTACATAACTATTTTGCATGTAGAGATTATTATCATTATGAAAACTAAAGATTGATAGTGTAGGAATTGCATCCTTTAAATGATAATAGTATTGCTACATCTGATTACAAGATGGAACGTTACATCTATGTATTCCATTGGTAGGATTTTTAATTTAGCCACCAATTGAATGTTACTGGTGGGGTTTGTTATTTATAAGCTGTTTATTTTAATATAGTAGTCACTAATATTTCTCTTATAATTTCAGAAAAGTTTATATTAGAAAAATATGTAGAAAGTATATTTACTTAAAATTCTTTAAACCAGTCAGTCACTCATGGTTGTACATGTCTATAACCTGAGCACTTGGGAGGCAGGTGCAAGAGAATTATGAATTTGAGGTAAACCTGACCAACTTAGAAATTGCTACCTAGAGAAGACCTGTCTCCAACAAACAAAAAATAGTTGAAGTTTGCTTTGGTGTGGGGAGGTGGTCTTTGTCTCTTGCATTATTTGGAGATTTCATTTTAGATTTGTGTGTGTGTGTGTGTGTGTGTGTGTGTGTGTGTGTGTGTGTGTACCCACCCCTCAAATGCCCCTTAATTTTGTCTGTCTTTCCCCATATTCCCTCCCACTACCCTTCCCATTCCCACTGGATCCTCCCAGAAAACCCTACCCATCTATTCATAAATATTTATTCTATTTTCCTTTCCTAATGATGTCTCTCTGTTTATTTTAGTCCCTTACTCAGGACCTACTCTCTGGTTCTTTGAATAAACTGTTGCTTGGTTGTCATTAGCTCAACAGCTACTCTCTACATAGCATTGGTTTTCTAGACTGCTAACTGTTGCTTCCCATGCTCTCTCTGCACACAGTACTTTGAATGTAGGTTTTATCATGCCACCGTGTCACCGTCCTCCCACCTGAGGGCTACTCCAGCTCACAGCCTTCCACTGTAAGGCTTATCATGGCAAATTCCTGATAGACTTGTTAAGCGGCTCCATTCCCTGTCCTCTAGTCCAGTGTTCATGGCATCCCTAACACGTACTGAACACGCTTTTTCTTTTATTTATTTGGATATCTTCATACTTATCTTCTTCAGAAAGAATCCTTAACCATCTACACATTACCTCGAGTAAATTTTAATGAAGTATATTATAAAGATTTTACTTTTGTTAGATATTATGACTGCTTTTAATACTAGTTTTTTTTTCTAACAGAAAAAAGACGAGATGCTCCAAATGGTAAGCTTTTGATGATTATTGACAAAAAAGTTTTAAATTACAATTTAGTTCTTGTAGAAATATGTATATTTGTTAGTGATAGTTATAAAAAGTAGACTAATTTGTTCTTATTTTCAATTATGGAATGATAGGCAAAGCTTAGAAATGTACTGTTCTTAGTTTGTTTCCTAACATGAAGCAGAGGTGTGTAGTGTGAAGGTGGCTGGTATTCTCTCTGTACCCACAAGGTCATTGTTTAGAATCTGCATGTGCTTAAGTCTTTCTGAAAGGTATTCTGTTTTATTTGGTGTGTGTGTTCATTTCTTTTCAAGGTTTTAAAACACTTCCTTTATAACATATTTTAATATTTGTCATGTGTTATGTGACATACTTTTTTAAATGAGAATTTAAACATGAATTTAGTACTAACTGTAGTTGCATACAACCTCTCTTTTGAGTTTGGTAATGAGCTCTTAAATGTGATGGATAATTATTCTTTCCTCCTACTCCATGTGTTTTTCTCTGGACAGAGGGCCCATTGCTTTTATCACATTTGATTGTGAACCTTGTAAATTCCTATTGCTTCAAGAACCTTAATTATAAGAGGGAATGTAGTTGCTGGTTTTTCAGTGAATCCCAAATCTTCCTTCAGAACTTAAAAAGATTATTTGGGGAAATTTGTATAATACAAAATTCCTAATATAGGATGACTATTGGTAATTACTGAGGTCTGTGACCTTTACATAAAAATGGGTTTTTAATTTTGAGGTTAAGTTTATTTTCCAGTTACAAAACATGAACCAAAGATAGATGTATCATTATTTAACCTTTTAATTTTTTAATGGGTAATTGCCTTCAGTATTGTTTACTCTGTACCAAAGTTTGATATAGTTTGTCTTTTGTGTGGAAATATTACTAATAATGACTTACAGGGCTGTTGGGGGATATAAAAGATAATCAAAATGCTTAGCATCAATAAATGTTAATTATTGTCATTTACCACCTCCCAAGAATTATTCAATAATCTTCTGAAGTAGCTTCGGTTTTACTCCTGGGTAATAGATGAAAAAAATAGGAATATATAAATTAGTTGCTTCACTGTTAAGATGGGGGGGAAGATTTCTTCCCCAAGTGACCTGACTCTCATGAGTAGGCCTTAATCACTGTTGTGTTAGAAATAACTTTAAAGGAGAATCCAGGCTTAGAAGAGTGTAAATAACACATCTCAAGTTAGGAATCTAGTATGTGGCAGAGGCAAAAGAAACAGGTGAATCCTGGATTGTTCATCTGTGAACCTTTAATGCAGTTTAGAAGTTTCTCTAATAGATGTCAATATTGTAATGTTTGAGTGCTAATTGTAAAGGCCTTGTATGAGGGCCATCTAATTTTGAGAAAATAACTTAAAATATTGAAAAAATAGATGCATGAATCATATAATTAAAAAAGTTGGAAACATTTTAATATGCACAACATGTATTTGTAAACAGGCACCTAATTGCTGTGATAAATATAGTTTGAATATTCCTTCTGAGTTACTCATAATTTTCATGTCTTTCTTGGATTGTTCTTGGGTAGGTGGGTTGGTGGTTGTTTTTGAGACCATCTGTTTACACAGCCCTGACTGTTGTTCTAGAACTTACTATTTAGATCAGGCTGGCCTTGAACTCACAGAGATCTACCTGCCTCTGCCTCCTGAGTGCTGGCATTAAAGGCTGCTCTTGGTCTTAAGTTTTTAGTTTTATAGTTTTAGCCATTTGGTATAGTATTACTAAGTTGTTTTTATTAAATAAATGAAGGGTTTTTGTTTTTGTTTTTTCATAGTATTGTTAAAGGGCAAAATTATGCTGCTAGTATTGCCAATATATTCATCCTTTCAGCTTATAAAAATATATAGTATACCAACATATCACATATTTAGTAGTGAGTGATGAGGTGCATTGTGGGAATTTTCTTTTTGGCTTTTTCAGTCCAGCAAGTTTTGATCTCTCTACTGTGGAAAGCAGTAGCTTTGATGTTTTACCTTTACTGCATTTTGATGTGTCACCACTAGGTGGCAGTGGACACCTTAACTGTGGTTTGCTCTGTTAGCTTATCAAATCTTTTTAAAATATAACTATTAAAAAGACACTTTATGTAGAAGTTACACGTAGTCCTAAAATGTAATTTTGTTATCTGCCTCAGTAGGCCTCTGTGCCACCTATTTCTCAGCCCTCTGACCTTAGTACAATGCACTGTTTTCATTATAATTAAAGAAAAACTTAAGTTCCTTTAGATTTGAAATTAAGATTATAACTTAAATTAACTGTCTGTTGTCCATAAATGTATTGAAACCTATTTTTTTGTGACAGTTGTCTTGAATTAGGAAGGTGTAGCTTGTATCTTCCTGTCCTCATCACTCACTCGCTTTTGGTTGTCTGTTGTTGTTGTTCATGAAGATTATGATGGAGCCAAGTTTGGCCTTCCAAGGTTTTGTTCCATTCTTAAACTTTCTTTAGAAATATATGAATTGTTTTTCCAAATAAGATATAAATCAGGCTTTCAGATAACTTTAATGATTCCAGTACAATTGAGATTTTCAACAAAATTGAAGAATTTTAGTTAAGTGATATTAAGTAATGACATATATAGCCACTAATAATTTAGCAGTTCTCAACCTATGGGTTGTGACCCCTTTGGCAAAGCTGTCTCCAAAATACTGACATTACAGTTCATAATAGTAGCAAAATTATGGTTATGAAATAACAACAAAAATAATTTTATGGTTGGAGGTAACCAAAACATGAACTGTATTTAAAGGCATGCAGCATTAAGAAAGTTGAGAAGTACTGCTCTAATTTATTAGGGTTTCTGTTTGATAAAACAACTTCCCTAGTTAGGGAATCGCTAGGAGAATTCATGAGACTCAATATATAATTGTTCTTATTGAACATACCCACTGTAGTGGAGAGATAGCAAGCAAGATAAGCACAGAAGGCTACATGGGATACATTCCATAGATCTCTGTCTGGTGCTACAAGCAGTGGGCTGCATCTTCCAATAGTACTTAATTTTGTGGACATATGTACAGTGTTGTCTAAAGAAAAGGCTCATTAGAGATACAGTGCCTTGTGTTTTCACACAGCCTGCTACCATGATTCCAGGCTCTTCCTAATGAAGAAAGCAATATTAAGTGTAATTAATTAATTGTTGGCACAAAGTTTGGACACAATGAGCCTACCTTCTCAGGGAAAGTGAGAGTGTTTTCAAAGTTCTGTGTCTCACTAGGCAGCTAAGATGCTGTCTGTTTTAACTACGTTTCCATTGCTGTGATAAAACAGCATGACCCAGGCTACTTATAAAAGGTATTTAATTTGGGGCGTACAATTGTAGAGTGAGGGTTAGAGTCCACGTCCATTGTGGTGGAAAACATGCAGCAAATGGGCCAGCATGGTACTGGAGCAGGAGCTGAGAGCTTCTGTCTAACTGGGAGTGGCACGGGCTTGTGAAACCTCAAAGTCCTCTTCCTTGACAAACCTAACTTCTACAAGGCCACACCTCCCCCATCAATCACCCCCAATAGTTTCATCAACTGGAGTCTTAAGTATTCAAACATGCTTCATTCAAACCAATGCAAAAGTCTCAGCTTTGATTCCTATCTATAACTAGTAGTAATATTTTGAAACATTTTGAAAATTGTAATTAATGTAATGAACTCAAAGGAAACTTGGCCTGAGAGAGTTTGTCAGAGAATTGTATATTAAAGAATGTATTGACTTAAAGTTTGGGAGATCATAATAATTTTTAAGTTGAATATTGTATTGAGACTTTGATTTCTTAGGGAACCTTTGTGAATTATAGACAAGTTGTGGAATACATCATTTAGTGTCACTCCTAAAGATATTACTGACATTCTCTAAAGGTCCTTAGGTACTTTTACCATTTGGTCTTTGCAGTTCTGAGTGTTAGAATTTCTTGTACTTTAAATATTAGAGCTGTGTGCCTTCAGATAGCCAACTTGCATATATACTAATGGGAAAAGATTAGAGGACTTAAACCTGACAGGTTGGGGGGGTGGTTAGTAAAAAAAAATTATAGCATTTTTTTAATCATAGGTAGATAGCTTGAAACATGACTTTTCTGTTGTATATATCATTTTATCAGAATTACAGTAAAAGACAACATAAGGGATTAGGTTTATATAGATCAATATACTTCATGAAATTTAATATTAAGTTGTAAGTAAGCAGCCATAGGTTAAGTCAAATATAGCAAATTATAAATTATGATTCTATAAAATTATTTTCTTAAATTGCATGCCTTTCATACCATTTTGGCTCTCTTTGTAGGTCCCAATCTACCCATGGCTACAGTTGACATAAAAAATCCAGAAATCACAACAAATAGGTTTTATGGTTCACAAGTCAACAACATCTCCCACACCAAAGAAAAGAAGAAAGGAAAAGCTAAAAAGAAGAGATTAACCAAGGCAGATATTGGAACACCAAGTAATTTCCAGTAAGACTCATCTTCTGTGTTCTCATCATTTAAAAAAAAAGAAGACTGATCTTGCTATACTGCCTAGGCTGGCCTTGCATTTGGGATCCTCCACCTTAGCTTTCAGAGCATACATGGAATTCCAGATGTGCATGCACTATGGCACCCAGCTTGGTCTTCACTTTTTTTATGTCCTCTGGGCTGCATTTTTAACTTCTTACAAAATTTTGGTTTAGGAGGTTCTTTGTACTAGTTGCTTTTCTGTTGTGGTGGTGGAATATTCAACAAAAAGCAACTTGGAAGAGGAAGTTTATTTTGGTTACTTTTCTAGAGGGGAGGTCAGCCATCATGATGGAGAAGCTTGGCTACAGGATCTGAGAGCAACCTGGCATTGGGGTGCAGACAGTGGGGCGGGTCTATAAAACTTGAGTCCGTCACCAGAGATTCCTATCCTAGCAAGGCTCTACCTCATAAAGGTTCTGCCACCTTCCAGATGACACCACCAGCTGGGGACAGACTGTTCCAATACGTGAGCCTATGGGGGGCATATATCCAAAATATAATGGGGACCATATATGTGTTCATCAGTTTTGGGGTTTTGGTGGGGTTTTTGAGTTGTTGTTTCTGTTTTGCACAGAGAGAATGAATAGATTAGGACAAAGTAAGAACTCCAAAGGAACGGGCTTCCAGGGACGAATACCCATGTCTAGTCCTTTTTAATAGAGCTGTCTTGAGACACTTTGGATCTTCTGTGTCACCCAAGCTGACCTAGAATTCCAAGTGTACAGGCATGTGTGTACTCCCAAGCCCGGCCTGTTCTATAAATCTGACATTTTACTTTTCTTCTGAAGAAATTAGATGTAATTTTTTTTTTATTTATTTAATTCTTGAAAATAATGGGGTTTTTTTTTTTCACTTTGATGTATAAACAGCATGGAGGATACCTGTAAGAATTGTCTAGAAGCAGAAGAAGTTGGGCGGTATACAACACATTTCAAGTATTTTTATGCATTATTCCTTTTTCTTTCTTTTTTTTTTTTTTTTTTTTTTTTTTTTTTTT
>NW_022196903.1:19801124-19804398 GCF_008632895.1 Mastomys coucha | reverse complement strand
TACTCTGTAGACCAGGCTGGCCTCAAACTCAGAAATCCGCCTGCCTTTGACTCCTAAGCAATGGAATTAGAGGTGTGCACCACCACAAACTACCCAGCTATGCATTATTTCTTAAGCCCTCGTTTGCATTTACCTTTAATTTTTTCTGTTTTCCATGTTAGGCACATTGGACATGTTGGATGGGATCCAAATACAGGTTTTGATGTAAGTATCTTTTTAAGCTGTATTTCCTATTACTCAAAATACATAGGAATGCTATGGCTTATCCTTGGATTTTTTATTTACAGTTTTTAAATATTATTTATTAAAATTAGAATGTGCTGTATTTGTATGTGCTGCTGAGGTTTGAGTTCATAATAATGTTCTGTCATAGTTGTTAAGTACTTTAAGGGAAAATTTTTGTATTCCTTCATTATGTGCTTTTAATGCAAAGAAAAGAGTTTTGTTAAGTAATGATGTCAGGAGACTATCAAATTTTAGAAAAATAAATACTATCAAATTCTTAGTGTCCAGTTATAGAATAATCCAGTTTCTTTCTAAACTGAGATTATTCTTTGAGGCACTACTATCAAGGCCCCCTGGGACACCACAAAGAGGTCCTTGCCTTCAAATTTATCAAATTGTGTAGGAATTCAGGATTAAAGCAAATCTTATTTAGGACAGGTTGGAATAGATGAACACAAGATCTAGTCTTGAGTGGATTAATAAAAATATGAATAGAATGCCCTCTTTGACAGCATGGAAGAGATGAAAAAAATAGAAAATCTCTCATGTTTATCTTTCATAATAGAAAAGTTAGTGTTAGGATTTAAATTACATAATCATTTTAAAAGTCTATGAGTTTAACTTCAAAAGGACACAGGTAAATTATAAGTTTTGCCATGATTGTTTTGAACACAATTGCCTACTTAGAAGTTGTTTTATCTGTTGTAGCTAAATAATTTGGATCCAGAATTAAAGAATCTTTTTGATATGTGTGGGATCTCTGAGGCCCAGCTTAAAGACAGAGAAACATCAAAAGTTATTTATGACTTTATTGAAAAAACAGGAGGTGTAGAAGCTGTTAAAAATGAACTCCGAAGACAAGGTAACTTTTGATCTATTTTGACTGTTTTTCCTTTTAAATTTTCTAAGATTAGCTTCATGGTGGACAGTTATGCACCCCTCCTTGAGCAGAATCTTTGAATGTATGGATGACAAATTCAGCCCAGTGTCACTACATCTTTCATTATTTTGGTATGACAAAAACCTTGAGATAGACATGGGAAGATGACCTTTACCCAGCACCTGGGAGGAAGAGCAGGCAAATTTCTGTGATTTTGAGGCCAGCCTGGTCTCTCTACATGGAGTTGAAGGGCTACATAGATAACTGCATGGTGAGACATTGTCTTCAAACAAGCAAAAACATGATGTGATTATTAGTATAAAAGTCGCCATGTAATCTCTAATAAAAACATTTTCAGAATATAAATTATATAAAATCTTTCTATTTTGAAATATAGATTTTTATTTTTTATTTTTTAGGCTTTGTTTTGGCTAGAGTATAATACTTTCTCTTGGCTCCAGAGACCACAGTTTACAACCTTGATGTTGGGTAGTTTAAAGATGTTTGTTTTGGGTGCTTCCTAACACTTAGGACAGCCAGGTGCAAGGATGAAAGGTAGCCTTTGGTGGCACAGTCAGCATATCACACCATCTGCATTTGGAACCAAGTTTCTCCTCTTTGTACTGATACTAGGATAGCTGAGCTAAAGTTCCATTTCAAGTGTTCTTGCATCTGACTATCATTTATAAGTGGATATTTAATTTACTCTTGTCTGCTTCTTAACTGCTGGCCCTCATTTGATTGAATGTGTTCTTCCCTTTCATAGTAAGGTTTGAGAGTCTTTAGAGCCAACTGTGGAAGCAAACAACTGATAGGTCACATTGCTGCTGTGTAACCATATCTGGTTCAATAGAAACTCATATTGGGATAATTTATCTTACTAGCAGACAAACTACCCCTGAAATGGTGTAGATTTTAAAACACCTATGAATACATTTGGTCATTTTCCAAGCAGTACAGTCATGACTGCTACCTCCAGGCAAAGGAAGATCTTGAGGCCCTCTCTCTCTCTGCTGCACCCACTGGTGCTCAGGGTTACTTGCCTCTGTGAGTACGTGTGTAATCACACTCAGCATTATTAGACCATCGCATTGCTATCTTATGTCCTTTGTATGTATTTATGAATTGGGGTAGGAGGTGGTTATGCCTAAAAGTGCAGGACTTGCAGAAGGGAGAAGAGGACATTGAATCCCTGAAAACCAGTGTTTCATCAGCCAGTTGTAAGCTGTCCAACATGGGTTAAGAATTGAGCTGAGGTCCTCTGAAGCAGTTCATGCTCTTAGCCAGTGAGCTGGCTCTCTAGCCCAGAGAGATTTTTTTTTTAAGTAAGAACAAAAATAAATTAATGATTTTTTATATAGTTATATAATATATATACTTAATGAGCACATATATAATTAGTATTCAAAGGTATGAGAAACAAATGAAGTTAGTAAAATTTAATTTTAAGTTTTAAAATTAGTAAATCTTTTATCATTTATTTTATAGAATCATGAAATTAGATTTATAAAGACAAGCAAATTTGTGATTTCCATCATATCCCTGTGTGCAGCTCTTAAGTGTTAAGTCCATTAACTTATAACAGTCATTTCTTCAGGTCCACCACAATGGAGCGGTATGTATGTGGAACAGTATTTGGACTACTACTCTGAATTTTGCATGATTTGCTGTGTTGTTTTTTGGAGTAGCTAGAGTTTATATGTCCTGCCTTCAAAAACTAATATTTCGAGTATAAAGGGGTTTTTTGTATGTCTGTATTTTTTTTGGTTTTTGGTTTTCAATGACAGGGTTTCACTATCACTGCATAGCCCTGGCTGTCCTGTAACTCCCTCTGTAGAACAGGTTGGTCTTGAACTCATAGGAGATCTGCCTGCCTCTGCCTTCTGAGTGCTAGAATTAAAGGTGCATGTCTCCATCGCCCCGTGCATAAAGATTAGTGC
Source organism: Mastomys coucha (assembly GCF_008632895.1). Taxonomy (NCBI): domain Eukaryota; kingdom Metazoa; phylum Chordata; class Mammalia; order Rodentia; family Muridae; genus Mastomys; species Mastomys coucha. The sequence continues at coordinate 19,801,353 of NW_022196903.1, read as the reverse complement.
ACAGTAAAAAGAATGTATTTCTCTAAATCAGCATATTGTCTGTAACTTAGATTATTTTACTGAAGTTCTCTGTTGGTAAACACCTCTTGCTCACAGCACTCTGTTGTTTTTACTGGTACTAATTATACTATTTTATAATTGCTTTACACATTTGCTTTTCAGTAACCTGTATATATTGACTAGAATAAAAGAAGATGTGTAAAAGAAATTTTTTTTTTTTTTTTTTTTT
>NW_022196903.1:19782794-19800991 GCF_008632895.1 Mastomys coucha | reverse complement strand
ATCCGCCTGCCTCCGCCTCCCAAGTGCTAGGATTAAAGGCGTGCGCCACCACCGCCCGGCTAAAAGAAATTTTTATTCACCAGATGTAATTGTCATCTCAGAGGCTTACTGCTAAGCTCACCCTTTCTTTTTTCTTTCTTTCTTTCTTTCTTTCTTTTTTTTTTTTTGAACTCTGCTGGCTGACTGGCTGGTTAAACTCAGCTGTTCTGGCCCAAACTCCTCTCCAAGCTGAGTAATCAAACTCAGCTTCTTTCGACTTCTCACTGAATTGCTCTATTTGGCCTCCTACTTACTTTGGCAATATACTCTAATCTTCTGGCTCTTATTCTCTGGCTTGTTCTGTCTTCACCTGTGTCTACTTTGTTCTCTTTGTAACTTATCGGTAAAACTGCTGTGCACACTACTCTGTCCTCCTCCTCTTCTCTCCATCTCTCTCCCCTTCTCTGAGAGAGGCTGCTCTCGGGTAGACTACCTTCCTGTGCTGCTCTCATGAGAGTTGGGATAGGCATATCCTATCTCTGATTCATTCTGTCATATTCTTTGTGATTGTCACTTTGCCCTTCAGCAACACTTTCAGACATGGCTGCTTCCTTCTATAAACTAGCCTTACTTTCATTGTTAGGGATTGAAGAAGGTATGTACTAAGGGTGAGTCTGCATACTAGCCGTATCACTTAGACCTAGAAGGTCTTTGGATGTGATCCCTTGCCAGAGCAGCTATGTTACTGGATTAAAATTTCTCTACAAGGATGGAGCAGTATTAGTGAGCACAATATCATATATCCGTTTAAGTACTTGACAGTATTCCCATAAATTTATACCTAGATAACATTTGTCTGTTATATTTTAATGAGAAAACATGACATCAGTTCCTAAATGTTTTATGAATTCTGTAATACTATACGACTTAGTAATATTTTCTGCTTATAAGCGAAGAATTATACATAGGAAGTTACATAAGAACTATTATATGAGAAATATAATTATCTACTGGTATTTACTGATGTTGGTCTGAAATAATAGTTTTCAAATACGTCAGCCTTTTTATGTGCCATGAACACAAAGGTATTTTTCTCCTACAAGATTCAGTATTCTGCTGGGCAGTGGTGGTGCATGACTTTAATCCCAGCACTTGGGAGGCAGAGGCAGGCAGATTTCTGAGTTCGAGGCCAGCCTGGTCTACACAATGAGTTCCAGAACAGCCAGGGCTACACAGAGAAACCCTGTCTTGAAAAAAAACAAAAAAAAAAAAGAAGAAGAAGAAGAAGAAGAAGAAGATTCAGTATTCTTATAGATTAACCAAGGGTATTTATTTATATTTATGTGTGTATTGTATATTATATATATTTATATATATGCATATATTAGAAACATACTTTTTTTATAACTTTCATGTCTTCTTTGTTACTTTTTTTTTTTTTTTAAATATCAGTTCTCATTTTCTTTCTGGTGTCTGTGAACACTTAAAAGTCCCTCACGCTGGTGGCTGCTTCGTCAGCATCTTGGTGCATGTGACCGTCCTAACAGTTGTGACTCTACTCTTCAGTGTTAATTCTGTCACATTTGTCCCTGTGATGTGATATGTTTGTAATAGAGTACAAATAATAAAAAGTAAGGATTGGTAATACATTATTTATTTTTAAAAATGCAATGAAGTTTTCTGTCACTTAAGACAACAGAAGTGCTGGGGGCTAGAGAGATGGCTCGGTAGGCAAGAACACTGGCTGCTCATCCAGAAGACTTAGGCTTGACTCCCACTACCCTCATGAGGGCTCACAGCTGGAACTCCACCTCCAGGGCATCTGACACTCTATTCTCACATCCATGGACACTCATTGGCAGACAACATTCATGTAGGCAGAACACTCACATACATAAAACAGAATAAGTAAATATTCTTTTACTTTTTTATAAGAAGAAAGAGAGAGGGAGAGGGAGGGAGGGAGGGAGGGAGGAAGGGAGGGAAGGAAAAAAATAGAAGGCTAGCACTGTGAGAGCTCCTTTCCTCTTGTAGCATTATACTAAGGGAAATACCTGTAACATAGGTTAGGTAATGTTACTCAGTACTGTGTATACCTTACAGAGCTAAGTATATTGCTATTAGGGGTCCCAAGATCTCTGTACCCCTAAAAGTCAGTTTCTCTGATCAGATTTTAAATGAATGGAGAACTGATATAGTGCTTAATGTTACATTGATTTGTATATGTCATTGGTAAAATCATGTCTCTAGAAATACAAGATTTAAACCTTAAAGGATTTACTCATATTTCTAGTATATTTTGATATTACTGTACTTTAGGATTTGTTTTCCTAATATATCTTACATCTTCACTTAAGTAGACAAAGAATAGAAATATGACTACTGGGATAGCGATAATTTTTTATTAATAACTACAGTATAACTTATAGTTTATAAAAAATGTTTCTTAATATTCAGATCTAAATAAGTAACTGAAAATGTAACCAGCCACCCTCTGGTAATACCATGTCTAGAGCTGATGACCAGTTTTGGGTAATATTAAGCACTATATTATAAAGTAAAAGAATATATGTAAATTAGATAATGAAACTATGTCTTGAAAGAAAGTGTTATGTTTGGGTTTTACTTTGATTGGTGTTAATAAATTCTAATAAATGTTGCCATACTATAAAATTTGTATCTAAAATTTATGCAAAATGTAAGTACTTAATTCTAAAGGAAAGGATATCATTAATTACTATGAAAATGTCATTAATTACTATCAATGTAAGCTAATGCTTACAAGCAAAGTGTTTAATTACATAAAGTAGTTTATGTAAAGTTTACATAAAGTGTTTAAGTACATAATTATATAAAGGAAAAGAAAACGTATATTTTCTTAAGTGTGTGTGCATGTGTGCCCTGTGTGTTGCTGGGGATCAACCCTAGGGCATGCTAGGCAAAGTTTTACCAAGTAGCCCTATCATTTTGTTATACAATTGCATGCTTTGTGCAGTGCCATGCACGGCTGTGCATATATGGGCACCTGCAGAGTCTGGAAGAACATCAGAACCTCTGGAGCTGGAGTTGCACTCAGTTGTGAGCTGTTTGATGTAGGTGCTGGGGACTCAACTGGGAACTATGCAAGGACAAACACAGCTTTTTACTACTGAGCTATCTCTCCAGCCATGTATATTAAAGTAAGTTGCTTTATTAAATGTTTATGCTTTCATTTTTTTCTCTGCTCTTATTTCAGCACCACCACCACCACCACCCTCAAGAGGAGGACCTCCCCCTCCTCCTCCCCCTCCTCATAGTTCAGGCCCTCCTCCCCCTCCTGCCCGTGGAAGGGGAGCTCCTCCTCCCCCACCTTCAAGAGCTCCTACTGCTGCACCTCCACCTCCACCTCCTTCTAGGCCTGGTGTTGTAGTTCCTCCACCCCCTCCAAACAGGATGTACCCTCCTCCACCACCAGCGCTGCCCTCGTCAGCACCTTCAGGCCCACCACCACCTCCACCCCTGTCTATGGCAGGGTCCACAGCACCACCACCTCCTCCACCACCTCCGCCTCCACCTGGTCCACCACCTCCCCCTGGCCTGCCTTCTGATGGTGACCATCAAGTTCCAGCTCCTTCGGGAAACAAAGCAGCTCTTTTGGATCAAATTAGAGAGGGTGCTCAGTTAAAAAAAGTGGAACAGAATAGTCGGCCTGTGTCCTGCTCAGGAAGGGATGCGCTTTTAGACCAGATACGACAGGGCATTCAATTGAAATCTGTAAGTAATGTGACCTTTTTATTTCGAATTTGTTTGTTTGTTTGTGGTACTGTGAGCTTTTACCATAACTCATTATAAGGTGGCTTACTCTTTTACCTTTTATAAATTTTACAATCTTTATCTGTGTACAAAGAAAGGTACATATTTCGGATGAATATCTATAGTTGTGTAATTCATACTTAACATAAAACTATAAAGTATCAGTTACCATAGAAAGATACCTTATGCTTCCAACACTCACTGATCTGATAGCTTTGGGCTAACTTTGTCTAATTCTAAATTTCACATAGATGGAATCTTACAGTGTGTTGCAATTCATTATTCTAGATTTTAAATAAAAGAAACTACCTACTAAACAAGGAGAATTTATAATATCTCCAAATAGAAGCAATTGCAGTCATCTTGGTAACTCCAAACTAGTAACTGTATGAAAATGAAAGCATACTTAAAGTATACAATAAATTCTTATACTTTAAAATTAAAAACAATAAAAAAAAAGACTCCAGAAAATTGAAAAGAGGTTCCAACTTTAAAATTCACAATAGTGATGGTGTATAAGTTTGGATTCTCTAACTTAGAGAAAATCAAATCATTTCATCATCTTTTAAAGGTTAAGAACACTTCCCACCTTGCATTTCAGTTACAGCTAAGCTATCTAACCTTGTGTATGTGTGCCACAGGAGGTCCTAATGCTTATATGACAAGTACTCTGCCCTCAGAGCCATCTCCCCAGACCCACACAGATTCTTTGCTAAATATTTATAGTTAAGTTTAATAATTTTGCTCTCCAAGGTATCTGATGGCCAAGAGTCCACACCACCAACACCCGCACCCACTTCGGGAATTGTGGGTGCACTGATGGAAGTGATGCAGAAAAGGAGCAAAGCCATTCATTCCTCGGGTATGTTCGCATGATCTCCATGGGAACGAGCGGGAGTGCTTTTATCTGATATAAACAAAAAGGCTCTGTAATGTCTGTTTATTTTATCATTTTCTCCTTTGACCATTTTGTCCACTAATTGTGTAACTCACTGATCTGAGTTCACAGTGTATTAATCATTGTTTCTTCAATGACTGGTCTGCCTAAAATTTGATGATACAAGGATACCATAGCCATATAAACTAGAAGAAAGACTGTGTAAAAAGTGATGAATTAATTTCCTGTACTGGTAAATACCAATGGAACTTTTGACAAGCAGCCACTAAAATGAGGCTTGAGATTCCTCAATCTCATTTCTGTAATAATTCTGGATATAACATCTATAATGACAAAGACAGTGTGGTACTGGTACAAAAAATAGACACCCAGACCAATAGGAAGCAATAGAGGAATCCAGAGATAAACACAGTGATAAACAAAATACTCTATGGAAAAGGACAACCTACTGAGTAAAGATGCTGGCAAACTGGGTCTCTTCCTACAGAAGAATACATTCAACTACTTTCATTCATTCTGAACAAAAATCAGTTAGAACAGATCAAAAGACCTTAATTTAAAACGTGAAATGCTAAGCCAGGCTGTGGTCACACACATCTTTAATCCGAGCACTTAGAAGGAAGAGTCAGGTGAATCTCTTGAGTTTGAGCCAGTCTGGTCTACACTGTGTTCCAGAACAGCTGGGGCTACACACAGAGAGAGAAACCCTGTTTTCAGACAAACAAACAAGCAAAAAAAAAAAAAAAAAATGGAATGCTGGAGAAGAGGGGGTTAGACTTCTTTTGCTTTTCTCTACCTTCTGTTACTTTTCAGGTTATGATACTAGGCAATCTGTCTTATAGGGAACAGAAGATATTTTGTTTTTATCTAGCTCACATCCATAGTATCATACCCATGGTACTGGCTGTGTATTGTTTTAATATCATCTCTTATAAACTTGGCCTTCATAAGGTTTATGTAGATATGGGAAATTGATAAACAGTGGACATGCGTTCATAGAATTGGATGCCATCAAAGTCTGCATTCATTTAGAGGGTAATGATTGAACACTTCTACAGTACTCCTGCTGTTCAGGATTCTCTGATAAATAGCAGACCAGTCTTTCTGTCGTGGAGCTTGTATTCGCATCTGAAGACAGTCTAAGAAACCGAGGTACTAGAATTATGAAGAAGAGGAAATGGAGGAGACAGGGATTCTGGGGAGGGTTACACAGCATGGTCAGGAAATACCCCCCTCTTTCCAGGGGTGGTTTTGAGTGGGATCTAAATGATAAGACAGAGAAAAGCTCTACTTCCAATGATGAAATATGGAGGAAAAGTTCAGTGAGGGTAGGGGACAGCAAGGGAAATAGTTGTAATGGAAATGGTGAATGGAAGGACAGGGGAGGAGGGCTGGGCAAGTCATGTGTGATGATGCTTCAGAGAGAGCTGAGAGTGAGTCCAGACGGCAGTCACCAGCCATGGGAGAACATGACATTTTAAACTTAAAAGTTTCCCTCCACCTGCTCTGAGGTGAATGTACTGGAGAACAGCAATAACTGAGACAAAAAAAAAAAAAAGTGACGGTAGGTGTGGACTGTGGTACAAAGGAATAGAAGAAAAAATGGATTGTTAATAATTCATGTCCCTGTTCACCTAAAGGAATGATGATGTCACTAAAATGGGTTAACTAGAGTTAAAGAAGAAAAGCAGATTGTGGGGAAGAGAACAAAAACTTAAATTTTAGTTTTGCAAATTACTGTGTGAACCCAATTCAGAAAGCCAACCCAAGTTTCATTTGAGTCATTGAAAACACACTGGTTGAAATCTTTTTCCCACAGGTAGTGAGGGGCTAAAACCCAAATGATGGATCTCCTGTCCTCCTCTTTGATCCCATCCATAGTCTGTACATTGATTTTATTGGATTAATTTTTAACCATCTTAGTAACTAGATTTTAGAAATTAAATGTTTGTGTTAGGAGTTGGGTAGTTGGAAAATGACTTGAGAATTATTTATGCTTGCTTAACTCTTGGTTGTGGGTTTATTTTTAGATGAAGATGAAGACGATGATGATGAAGAAGATTTTGAGGATGATGATGAGTGGGAAGATTGATCTATATATTATATATATATTTTTAAGGTGAAATACTAAACACTACTTCCTGTCTATTGATCTGTAAAATTATCATGTAAATGTTCTACCAATTTGCTGTATATTTTTGTTGCCTTTTTTGCTTTTTTTTTTAAATTAATCTGTGCAATACCTCATTTAATCTGTAAAGGTTTGTTATAATTCTATATAAAGCTACTCCTTGTTGCTGTGTGCAAGTTTACAACAGAATGCTCACGTGATTTGTGAATATTTTCATTCCATCAACAAGGGAGTTTAATTGTGTGAGACTGACACAAACCTTAATGTAATTTAGTTAGAATGCCAGAAGGAAAACACTATTTTCATACCCTACTTTTTCTGTACCTAAATTTTCTTAATAAAATTTAGTATAGCACTACATTCTTTTTCAAGTGATATAAACTTAATTTCTTTAGCCCCTTCATTTTGAATATGATGCCACATATGAATGTTGAAGCTGATACATTGCACAATTCTCTAGACATCACTACACTAATGCAGTTTTTCAAATTCTAGTATTATGTGTTGCTTAAAATCACTACAGAGATGCTACTGAAGAGAGATGGCATTGCAGTACTACCTGCTGTTGGTAAGCAGTGGCATCCGCAGGCAGGAACCCTGATGAACCCTCACTCACGTGCCTGTCCTTGACCAAGGTGACTTTTATGCTGTGACAAATGTGACAGGCTCTTTTTAGCAAAGAGTTAAATGCTTGTTATCATGCCCTAAAATAGTTTCATATAGCATTTTTGGAGGTAGCTTCATGCATCTTAAACAACTGTCATGCTCGTATCTGACTCAGTGGTATCAGAACAGTGCTAAAATGGAATGTAGTTATCTTTGTATTTTGCACTTTGTGTGCATTGCTGTATTCAGAGGTACCAACCGTAAGAGTCAGAGTTTTTGGCAGAAGTATGTACGAATGCTAACCTTTACATATACTCTGTTTTTACTTTGATGGCTTCTCCAGGTTTTTGTCAAGTACCATGTGTAGAGTTAAATTTTTCTTAAAAGATTGATCGTCCCAGTGGCAAATTTCTTAGAATACATAACTGATTGGATAGATTTTTTTTTTTAAATAAAACTTTACAGCCTGCACAGTTGTTACACATACTACATGGTCAGTTAAAATTCGGGTTTCCTTGCCTCTTTAAAGTACACTAATCTGCCTAAAGGTGGCTGTTTCATATTTACAGTGATAATTATCTTACCTACCTACTTTAAATAAACTTTAGGTAGACGATTATCTGATTTAAGTGCAGACATATTTTTTCTCACATTGAGTTGTATGCAGAATGTAGCTTCAAATGTATTCATTATAGTCACAATATCCAATTAAAAAATTATGCTATCTAGAAGTATACCGACCAAAATCTAGTATTGACATGATCTTGACAGGCTGGACCTGTGAGATATGGTTTGAATTTTAACCAGTTTATCACGTAACCTCTAGAGACCATGCATCTAGTTACTGTCAGGAATAATTTAAAAGGTTTAGTTGCTGAAAGCAGTTAAGTGGTGCAGTAAGATAGTTAAGTTATTCAAAGAGTGTTACCCTCATCGCAAGAGTAACTAAAGCACATCGGTGAGATTCTCAGCTTTGTGTTTCCTGTAAAAACAGTGCTCTTTGCTGCTAGGAACTTTTTTCTGCTTACTGTCTTTTTCATATGGCTTGAGCTCTGTGAGATGGTGCGGATGAGGCTGGACAGCTACTACCCATACAATTAGGAGTTCTGCAGGTCAAAACTACTTTAAATAAATAGTGTTGGACTTTCATATTTTTCTTTTTGACATGGAGAAAAAATTTTAATGCCTAAAAATGTCTTTGAGATAATGCCAATTCTGATGTCCCTTACCTTTTGGCCAAAAAGTTTGGGATTTTTCCAGTACATTTGATATTTGACCAGAAGCTTGTCTAGAGAGATTCTGAGTTCTTTGAGTTGCATATACATGGGGGTATATTATTTGCCAAAGGTAAAATTGAGTTTATTCTTTTTCATACAGAAAAGGATTTTGCTTTTGTTTGCTTTTTATTTTTGTGTAGAATCTAAATTCCAGGAGCTGTGGGGGTTCAGTCCAGGCATGAAGACTAATCCACTCTGAGTAAGGTGTCAGTTGTACAGCTCCATCCTCCACCGTCTTGCACTGTGGGTGGCACTATTTATTCCTGTGCGTCATCTGGAAGCCTCACGGATACATCCAGCTATGTGCTTGTCTGGTAGCCTTTGCGTTTAACAAACTAGCATGAGGCCTTTTATATCTAAATGCTATGTGATAGACAATTTCAGCTAGCCACATATTGTATTATGAAATTCATAAAGATTTTCAATCATTGAATTCCATTTATCAACTGAAATTTTGTTTAGTATGTGAATTTTTTTTTTTTTTTTTTTGAAATGTATAGTAAATAAGATGTTGCACTGGTGGCAATTCATCATGGAACATAATAAAATTAATTTGACCCAAATAGTATAAAATAGTGTCTCATTTGTTTAAGATGTTAAAATAAGTTGATAATTTTAATTGTTGAGTCTAGCTAAGAGTGAACAGAAGTGCCAGTAAATGTTTGAGGTTCCAGCACTGCATGTCCTGAGAAGTAGTGTGGCATTAAGTACATCTGCTGAGTAAAAGAGTTCTGGGAAACCTGGCGGCAATTCAGCACTATTGTGAAGTCATTGTGCTACAGTGCTTCTACATAGGACATTCACAGTTCAAGCTCACGCTGTTGGGACTCTTTCAAACCAATCATGTTGAAGTCTTCCAGATGGAATGATACTGGTGTTCACTAGGAATTTAATAAATATGAGCATAGTGCTTCATGTGGGACATAGTTTTTAATAGACAGTATTACAGACAGTATTAGAGGTGATGCTCGTTTCAACCAGAAGCTTAGTTTTTGATAAGTGTGATATTTTGTTCCATTGACCCTAGCCCAAGTTGGAGTCTGAAGGTGAAGCTGTGCTGCAATCCAGAACACAGAATGTGACAGTACACCTTTCAAGAGCTTTGTTCTGTGTGAACATTTAATGTATTAAACTGTTGAAAGAACTGTTGTAAGAGCAGTATGCCTGTCCTGTTACATTTATCTAGACAAAGAGCCCTACAGTGACCCCTTTACGAATAGGATAACTATATCTTACTGCAATATCTCCATAAGGAACTATCTTAACAGGGAATTCTCTGTAGAAAAGCTGAGAAGTTTTACATTGCTTGACACACATCTCCACTCTACAGCAGACATTTAATATAGGCTTTTTAAAAAGAAAAAAGAAAAATTGCTTGGGGTTAAAGAGACAACAGAGGTTAAGAGCACTGGCTCTTCCAGAAGCCCCAGGTTCAGTACCCTGCACCCATATAGAGGCGCACAACTGTCTGTAACTCCAGTTCTAAGGGATCCCACAAACTCGACTAGCCTCCTCAGGCACCAGACTCTAATGTACTCAGATATACATAAACCAAAGCAGCGAACACATAAAACAAAAATATTTTTAAAAGAAATTTAAGTTGAGAAGACATTAGAGAAAGATTTGATGAACAGCTCATTACACATATGAGGGAGCACATACTCTTATTTGTATAGGTTTGTGGCTACAAAGTTCACCTTATCTGAGTGCTGATAGAAGCCACTAGCATCTGCCCATCTCTGCCCAAAAAAAAGCTGGAAGAGTCAGCCTTTGCCTGGAACACGTGCTGGTGTTTTGGCTCAGTGATGACAGTCACCCTACACTGCCCAGACATCTAGTCATCACAAGGTACTTAGGAGTTGAAATGAGCTTTTGGTTGTACATCCAAATGATTGTACATCCAAATCATTAGTTTCTTTGTAGGCCTTAGTAGGCAATGTTTTACTTAGACATAACTACCCTATAAACTCTTATAATAAGCCTACCTATAAGAAAAATAGTTTGCAAAGTGAGTATCTGAATAATTTTTAATCAAAAGAGTCACTGTCAAAGACTGGGAGTTCTTCCAAGGAGCCCAGGAACAACATGGACATTTAAACCCAGTGTCCTAGTTTTACTGAGAGAAGGGACATTCTAATTGAACTGCATGCACTTCAAGTTTATTAGAGAAGAAACTGGGAAGTAAAACATAACTTGTATGTCATGTTGAAAGAAACAAATGGGCTGAAAGGGGTTATGCTGGAAAGTGTCTGCTGGGAAGCGATACTGATTATGTTTAGAGGTTTATGGAACCCCATTAGTGAACACTGGTAAGCTTTTGGTTTAGGGCAGCATATGGTGCCTGTTTGGGTACTGTCCCACACTGTATAACCTCCATTTAAATTACTTTTATTTCTGTATATTTTAGAAAGCTGCTCCAGAAGGAGGTTTTCAAATGGCGTTTTCTGAAGGCGTTAGGTGTTACCCTTCCCCATATTTTCTCATCGACACTACCTTCCCACTTCCTACTCATTTTTCCTTCCTATTCCATTTTCCCCTTCTCCTTTTATAACATGGTGAACTAGTTAATTTAGTAGGAAAAGATAGACATGAGAGAGCATGCTGTAGCCAGTCTTCATAACTTCCCAAGTGTCCGGATATCCTTTAAACCAAAGACAAATGTGCTTGAATACACATTTGACTTAACAATAAGCAAGCCATTAGAAGTAGTTACTGTTAGTATAAACTGAAAGTAAACACCAGAATAAACTCTCTCATTCCGTGAACTAACCTCTATAATAATGATTCTCAACCTTCCTTATGCTGTGACCCTTTAAATAGTTTTCATGTTGTGATGACCCCCAACCATAAAATTATTTTGTTGCTACTAAATAACTATAATTTTGCTACTGTTAATGAATTGTAAATATTTGATATGCAACCCCCTGTAAAAGGGTCGGTCATTTGCCACCCCAAGGGGTCACGACCCACAGGTTGAAAACCAGTGCTCTGTGGGGAGTGGTGAAGCTGGAGAGGCATTCGCCATGGCAAGATGGCACCTACTTCCGCAGTCGACTCCTAGTAAACAACTGTTTGCGCATGTGCGTAGAGTGAAAAAGAAGCCATGTCGCGGCCCATTCCGGGGCGTTACGTAGGGTAATAAGCGAACAGCCAATCATGGGCAGACACGCCGCACTGTGGTGTATATAAGCAGTGCGGATTATTGGCTCGGCCCTTTTTTCCCTATGGATGGAGACAATAAATGTTGCTGCAGAAGGAACCTAGTGTCCGCGTGTCTTCTTGCTGGAGAGACGACTGCACGGGCTACAGTGCTCTATAAAATCATGGTAATAGGTCAAATTCAGATGACCATATATAATACTAATCCCACAGGGGAACTTTTTTGAGGGTGAGGGGGTTGAGTCTAAGTCTCCAGATAGCCATGGCTGCCCTACAACTATGTAGACTAGGCTGCCCTTGAGTTCAGAGATCTCTGGCTTCTACCTCCCAAATGCTGGGATTAAAGACGTGTACCACCACACCCAGACTCCTGAGGGCCCTTTTTTAAATTGCTTCTGGCTCTTAGCATGTTTTAGTAATTTAGTAAATTACTTTGACCCAGGATTGGAGGTGTGCTCATGGTCAAGAAAGAGCAGCAGAAAGGCATTCATCAGTGAAGTGAGAACCAGATGATTGACACTAAATATTAGATATACATCCGTATGTTAGTTTCACATTAGCAAAGGTAATTCCTGGTGTAAGTACATTGTTCTCTTAGCATTGTCCTCGAGGTGACCTACCCTGTCTTTAGCTGTAATAATAAAACTTGCAGAAGTTAAATAATAAATCAGTGCAAAGCCAGGTCTTGACTGCACTGGGACCTTGGCACAAGTGAACTTGACTATCTTCAGTGGAAACGTCACTTCAGTACCTTTAGATGTAGAAGCTTTGGGGTTTTCATGATTTCGTAAATAAAAAACCCGAGAGAATTGCTATCGTGCTTTGTTTTCAAAACAACAAAATACACCAGAAAGCTAAATGAACAGCCACAGAAGGGAGTTCAAAGGTTAGGATAGCGCAGGTTATTAGAATGAGTGGATTGATTACTTTTGTAATTATTATTTTTAAATATTTTTGTCTTTGATCACAGTTAAAACATTTCTCTATTTGCAATACCAGATTAGATAACTCATGTTGAGTAATATCAAATGCCTAATAATTAGTTACATAAGAATTATAGAAGAATATATTTGGAATTACCTCAGGGTCTTTCTTGTGAATTTAAAATAAACCCTGATGGTATATCTTAAGAATTTCTTACCAATTCCATATTTTTTTAGCAACTAAATGCCAGTTTTTACAGAGCGGTTTGGTTTTATCTGTTTCAACCAACAGTTACTTAATTCGATTTTGGTTTGGGGCTTACAAGGTTGTTTTTATTATTTATTTACTTATTTATGTGAGATTCCCAGAGGGACGACCCCACACACCACCAAGACACGGACTTGATGCAGTCTGCAAGAGGCTTTTTATTCCAGCTAGCTCGGGTGAGACTCATTTCCCTCACAGGGGTAGAGGAGTCTGGCCCCGAGCAAGGTCTTAGGCAGCTTTTTATTCCTGTGCAATTGCTGAGGCAAAAGGGAAGACTGGGGTAAGGGGAAGGTATGGGGTGGTTTCTGATTGGTGCTGGCTTGTGCTAGGGTCCAAGGGCGGGCTAGCCACTTGGCAATTGTTTTGGGCCAGGTTGTTTCTGGGTTCTTGGGCCAGGTCATCTTGGTTCCCTTGTTTCTGGGTTCTGGGAGCTGCTGGTTCTGGGAGCCGGTCTCCCACTGAGTTTAATGGCTAAAATCCCACAGTACAGTTTGGAAACTTAATCTTACATTTACTTACTTATTAAAATGCAGTTTTTACAAGGGACACTCGCTATAGAAAAATGGCTTAATTCATCTTGAGTTCTGACAGCTTAAGATTGCGGTCAGGTGCTCAGAGTGTCTGCAGAGTGACCAGAGCTTCTTGGTAGCATTCCAAGAAGTACTGTTGATATTGCCTCAGTTTCCCTGAAGTGATATTTTCTGCTATCCGCTGGTCTGCAGCGTGAACACCTCTCTGCTGGGAATGTGTTGAAAAGGCAGAAACTATAAAAGGCTAAAGTAACTTCTAGAAGACATTCATAAATAGGTATAAACAAATGTGGTGTTCCTCTGACTTTTCTCTTTTAGTGTAATTTATAGGCTAACTCTTCATCTGAGTCATGGACTGCTAGTTGAATTTTCTGGTATGTTTAATTTCATCATTATTGTTATTAGTACTGCTTTTTAATCTTGGGTAATGGCACCCTAAGCCCTATTTTGGATGAGGATTATTCTGTGATGAACTTTCAAAAGACAACTTGCAAAATTGTAACCTAAAGTGACTCTAGGCCATGTGTTGCTGTTTATGTAAGAGTGAGTAATGGGTCATCAGATTTCATTCAGGAAGAGAAGTCTGGTACTGATGCCAATGACAGCTTACTCTGATGAGAGTGGATTGGAATGCTATTCAATTGGGAGCCTAATTTTTAAAAATTTAATTCTATGACTCAAAAATGTTTATGTTAACAAACATTCACTTGTGGGGTAGTAATTTACTGGAAGTTAATCACAGTTTCAGATGGGAACAAGTTACTGTCTAAAATCCAGTGCAGAAGAGCCAGTCTCAAAAGTGTTAGGTGCAAATTTGTTTAATGACCTCAAAACATAAGGCTAACGCAAGGTAGCGTACCTCGAGATGACTTCTTTTGAGAACAAGGTTTTTATTTTCCAGTTTTACAACTGGACTTGGCTTTTTCTACTCTACTTGTGGAGCCCACACAGCATCAGAGCTGTATCCCAACCATTGCCACAGACTACACAGGAGAAAACAGGGTGGATTCACAGAGAAGGACCTTGAAATGTGTGCACAGAAATGCTCACCTGGGGGCTTCCTAGTGACACTCTATGGGAAACTTAATGGCCATCAATAGACTTTTATCCTGTTTGGGACTGAGAGTAAACCTATATCCTCAGATTTCAACCATTATGTTTTATCAACCAACATAGCAACTTTGAGTTTGTGAACTGAACACAACTAACCTGTTTTCAGCTTGTACACAGTGTGCCAAGACTTGGCTATGCCCCCTTTTTGTAGCATTCTACAATGCTAACCTTCACTGTGAGGAGCCAGGATACTACAAGGATCTCAAAGCTATTTGCTCATGGACAGCCCTGACGATGATGGTTTTGCTCTGGACATCACGTGTGCATCCCCATGTCTGTCGTGAAGCCAACTGGGACCTGGGATGTGCTGGTTCAGTTGGTATGGCTGGCCGGCAAGCCTCCGGGATCTTGTCTCCCACTCTCAGTGCTAGGATGACCACACCAGGCTTTTTATGCAGCAGGCTTTGAGTGCCAAACCACATTCCCAACTGAACCATCTCCCCAGCCCTGAAAAGTTTAAGTGGGGGAAAAAAATCCACTTAAACGCTGACTTTAAATCAAATTGTTATTTTACAGAATAACATTAAGTCTTGGTATCTGGCCACTTTCTATACCACCCTCACACTGAAATGTCATCTCACATCATCAAGCGTTTGGGGCTTTTGATTGTTTGCTTTCTTGCTTTTTTTGTTTAAAGCCTGGTAACATGAATTTAAAAATTCAAATGATCATCTTGTCCAAGAAGCTCTCGTTCATCCACGTCTGCTGCAGGTAGAGTCTGTGGTAAGAGGTGGCTCACTGACAAAAGCTAGCCAATGCCTGTTTTTGAACGACTTGTCAGTTAAAGAAGGGCTTGATCCTCCTGAAAGGGCTGATGCCCGTGGGTTGGAATCCCACCGCTTTGATGTAGAGGAGACTTCTGACACAGCAGAATACCATGTGCTTTTAACCATTGGGTACTTCAGCGCTCAGTGTCTGAGGAATGTGGAAAGAAAGCACTTCCTGGCACTGGCATGCAGGTTAATGAACACCAGCTTCTGGATCCTTGGTTTCTAACTCCAGTGCTTGGAAGAATGTCTGGATCCGTAGTAAGCACTTGGAAAATACTTGTAGAAGTCAGCATTGATGGCAGTGCCAATGTTCTGAGTTTCAGAGCAATCCTTAGCCTTTTATATCATGTTACTTGATAATGAGCAAAAATAAAAAGTCTGCCTCAAGACCCTCACAGAAGGGATTGATTGTTAACTTTACTGACTGACTCTCCGTGTGTGTGTGTGTGTGTGTGTGTGTGTGTGTGTGTGTGTGTGTGTGTGTATGCGCGCGCGCGCATGTATGAACATGTGTGCTCCCGTGCTCATAAGAGGCTTATATATAAAAGGAAGTTGTTAGGAAATCTTTACAAGAACTTACTGATTTACTCTGGTCTTTGAAGCATCTCTGTATACGTGGCACAGTGTTCCTCCTGCCTTTTCTCACTCCTTGGTAGTATCTCAGAGCAGGCGATAAGTCAAGATCTTGCTGACACAAGAGTTATTAAACACCTTCAGCCATGGAGCACTGCCTGGGAAGCAGTGTGAGACTTGGTTGTTTTGGCCCCATTTCAAATCAGGATGAGGTGTTTTTTTCAAAGACCAATGCGCATACATAAATCACCATCTAAATGCTTCATCTCATCTTGGGCAGTCTTTCAGTGAGCTGAAAGCTTTTTATAGAAGATGAACTAATTAGTTTTCACAGCAGCTTTGTGCGTTTTTCAGGCTGTTGAATGATGACTGTCTCATAGCGCCCTGTCCTGACCCTGGTAGAGCATGCTCTCCAACTGTTTCTCTGTAGTAATTAGTGTGCTCGCTGGATACCTGACTACATCATACCTGCCTTGATTCTGAACTTTGTAATAGTTTGGTGAGCTGGGAGGGTCCATATCTATATTCCACTTTTGTGATAAGCCAAGTAAGTCATTTTGTCCTCCCAAAGTTCACAAAGATCCCGCAAGGCAATGTTTTGCAATGCAAAGAGGAAACGTGTCTTCTTGGCTCTTGCTTCTGGGGAGAGGACTTACCCAGCCTCCACAAGGTAAGCATCGTCTGGTAACATAAGCACTATCGGGTGCACCCTCCTCCTTTAGCAAGTCCCATATGGTCTTACTAAGTGGCTTATCAGAACCCTGACCTCCTCTCGCTCACTCCTCACCTTAGTTGTATACTGCAGCCCGTCTCTGCAAGCGAAGGTCAGGAAAAAGGAGGGTCTAGTTTTCTGTTCTGGAGTTATATACACAGGAATACAAATACACACACACTTTTAACCCTAAACAAAAAAATGATTTTGCACACTCATGGAAAGGGTGAAAATAGGGAAGCCGCCACCACTCGAAGTGGCAACTTAGATTGAGTGTCTGGGAGTGAGGGCAATCAGGAGACTAGCATCTGGGTGGTAGCAACGAGGAGTAGTGCCCAAGAGCCTAGGCTCTGCAGTCAGTCAGTGGTGCCCGGCTTCACATACCAACTCTGCTCCTCCACTTCTCACCTATCAAATGGGGATCACACCTCTCAACGCAGTGAAATGTACATGAAGTGACATGGTTCAGAAAATGACCCTCATCTACTGCCTCCTGATGTGAATCCCAGGCACTGATTAAACTTACAGCCTCTGGATTCTTCTTACTAAGAAATGGGTCGAACAGAAGAAATAATCCTGAGAATTACTAGAGATTTTTTTTTTTTTTTTTTAAGAAAAACATGATCCCTTTAATTGAAAAGAATTAAAAGCTCTGGCCACGAGACAGAACTTTTATTGACTGGATATCTCATAGACCCCACAGGACACAAGTGACCCCAGAATTCGGAGTTTATTCAAAGGATCAAGAGAATGGAGGGATGGAGATCTGGAAAGCATGTTTCTTCTTCTTGAATTCAGATGCCTCTTGACAGGGGAAGAGGCAGGATTGAAGTTGGAATTGTGAGCACACAAGCCTAGGTCCTCAAGTGTACTTTTGTGGATGTGGGGAAGAGGCAGGATTGGAGTTGGAATGTGAGCACACAAGCCTAGGTCCTCAAGTGTACTTTTGTGGATGTTAGCATCACTCAGATTTGCCTAGGGCAAGAAAAGAAATGGAGGAAGAAGAGAGAATGGGGAGAGAAGAGAGAGGGAGAAAAAAAGAAGAGATCAGGGATGGGGGAAGCAAAGGCTGGGAGGGAGAACCAGGGGAATGTAAGGATAAAAAAAAAAGAAGTCAGATTAAAGGAGCCAGTGATGTTCCAGGAGAATCCAAGGCGAGAGCTGCAAGTCCTTCAGCATCTGCACCAGGATACCTTCATCTTTACCTTCCATCATCTCCTGAGCATACATTTGTTCCAACTATAAAACTTCCAAGCATCCCCCTTTATCCTTTCCAGAAACCATTGACTGATACTGTGGTTAGACTGGCTATGGCTATCCATCAGACTTAGGAAAACACAGGAGCCCCTGCTGCCTTATGATTTGCGTGTCATTGAATCCAGGGAAATGGCCACATGGGAATCTTTTTTCCAAACCTGTCTCATACTTCCCAAACAGCCTGTTCAGAAAGTTCTTTTTTTTTTTTT
>NW_022196903.1:19769946-19782620 GCF_008632895.1 Mastomys coucha | reverse complement strand
TCAGAAATCCGCCTGCCTCTGCCTCCCAAGTGCTGGGATTAAAGACGTGCGCCACCACGCCCGGCCAGAAAGTTCTTTAATTTAGTCTAAAAAGAGATTTAGCCAGAATTTCCTGGACATGAAGAAAGAAAGCAAATGCTAAAGGCATGGATCCTTTTGGTGTGAGAACGTAATGATTTTAATATTTAGCAATATTACACATACCCAGCAGATATACTAACTCACAGAAAAATATTAGTTTCTCTTTAAAAAAAAAAAGGAAAAAAGAACTTTAATCTAAGGTTATTGGGATTACAAAAATAATTAGCACATTTCTTTAAGTGATTTGATCTCTCAGTGACTGAGATACCAGAGATGCAAAGAGATCTTCTAAGGCTTGCTGCCCATATGAATCTTAGGACATAAAAAAGAAGTTTATTTTCATATTTACAGAAGAAACATGCTCATTGCTTCTTAAAATTCCCTTTGGAATTCCATAGTGACACTATCTTTGAAGTTGGGAAATATTTCAAATTAAAGAAGGCATTTGGAAACAGCTCACAATGCACCTTGAGTCACACCACTAAACAGTTCCGGGTCCTCTTCTACAGATCGGTCTATCTCAGAGCTTCGGGAACTTCCACCTACAAAAACAGGGAATTGCCTTTCAGTGAACGACATGTCTGTTAAAGCAAATCACCATCCTCATCACCACCACCTATAGCAGTATTCCCTAAGAAGAATCCGAATGTAGATTATGGTCACTGTGTGGCATCCACACTATAAATTTGGTGGTGAATCACTCAGAGTTTGTGGTGAAAATTCTGGCAAATGATGAATCCTTTTAGAATGCAGATAAAAAACAAACCTCCTGGTTTGTTTTTTTAATTATGGAAATTTGAATTTTTATATGTTAAAGTATCATAAAATTATCCTGGCTGATACAATAAGTTGGTACAAATGTACTGGTCCAAATGGAAATGTATTTATTCTCTCAATCAGTGTACCCACCTCTGATGCTCACAAGTGGCATGCTTGCTCACATACATAAATATTTGAAAGATTAGTAAGAATCTGGAGAGCTAGCTTTGATAGCACCCATCAGTGGAGGCTAACTCATTGAATAAATTTCACCTTAAGGTCTAACCTGGGGTGACTTACCCTCCGTAGCTGTCTTATACTACTCCCCCGAATGGCTTCCATGAGGTTCTCATGAGCTGATCTCTGTGGGGTGGAAGGTCGGGAGCTGTCTTCCATTTTCTTCTCTTGCACTGACCTCAGGGAATTCTTAATTTCCTTTAGGATATTGTTTGGTTGTTTCTTAACCTTTTTCCCTTTTTTCTTTCGCTGTCCATTTTGTAGGGCCCGCTGGGCACTTTCCTGTTGTTTAATGACTTCTGCAATGTTTCTGGTGATGAGCTTTTTCTCTGGGAGTGGAGGAGCAGGGGGAGGAGGGGGAGGAGGCAGCATGTGGGGAGGAAGAGGAGGAGGGGGAGGAGGGGGAGGCGGAGCCACAGGAGATGGAGGTCTGTTCCTCCCAGTGTGGACTTTCTTGGAGACTTTGGGGGATGACCAGGGAGACTGCCTCGGAGATGCATACGGAGAAGAGCCAGGCGTCCCTCTTTGCCAGACTTTGGTCCTAAGAGTAGCTCCTCCATCATGCCCCTCTTGCTGTTTTTGTTCTTGCATGCGTTTTTGCCTCTGTTTATCCATATTCCTTGTTAAAAGACTCGTCATACTCATTCTTGGTCCTGGGAGCTCAAAATGGTAGCCCAGCCTCAGCAGTGTGGTATTCTCCTTGAGCAGCTTGACAATCTCCATCTCCACCTGGGAGCCCATGATGTGCCTCTGGTTGTGGAAGCGCAGCTCCGTGAGCACTGTGTTGTGCTGCAGGGCTCTCATGATGGCCAGGATCCCCTTGCCAGTGATGAAGTTGGACTCCACGTTTACGCTGGTAATGTGCTCGTTAACCTTGAGCATGTCTGCAATGGCAATGGCCGCGGCGTCATCAGCGTGCGTGTTGGCCAGACTGAATGTCTTCACTACTGTGTTCTCCTTGAGAGCTTCAGCAAATCGGGATAAGGTCTGGGTGGTGATGTTCTCGATATTGTTCAGATTAACTTCTGTTGTGTCAGGGTCATTGTTTCTAATCTTTTCCAGAGCATCCTCGATAACAGTGGGATTTCCACAAGGGTGAATGGCGGCTGGCGACTCTGTGTTCCTCTGTGTTCCTCCACTGTTGCCGTTGGTTAAATTTATATTTTCTATTTGGCTTTTAAATGTCTTTGGCTTACAGTTATCAGAATTAACACTATTGTAGCTTACAGTTCCATTGATATGTTCTGTGGCTCCCGTTGTTACTTGCTCTTCCTCACTGTCCTCTTCTTCCTCGTCCTCTTCCTCTTGAGACTCCTCCTCCTCTTCTGTACACACCTCCTCGGAGACTTCGCTGTTGCTCTCTGTGAAGATTAGTTCCTCCTCACTCTCTTCCTTGTCTTCTTCTGCAACCTAAGGAGTGCAGTGACATCATTAAGCTTTTCACTCGAAGCATGTTTAGCAGTTTACAAAACTTAACACATGTACCACAGAGTGAACAGGATTAGCAAGCCCTTGTTTCCGACCCTCTAGTTGAAGGGACCAAGGTTAACGCTTTGTTGCATAACCACTAACAGGTTTTCTGTAAGCATTTGTCTTTTACCAAACAGCCAGCATTTACTGAACAAAATATATGTGATAATTTTTCTAAGTTGAACACACAAGTCAGAGCTTCAACATTGGAAAATGTTGGATAAATTTTTCAACATTTTAAGCCTAGAAAGATGTCTCAACAGATAAAGGGACACACAGCATAAGCCCTATAGAGTCCGATCCCTGGGTCCCACATAAAGGAGATAGGAGAGAAATGACTGCACAAAGCTTTGATATCTACATGTGCCATTGTAAATTAAATAAAACAGCAACATTTTATCGTGCTGACTTTCTGACTCATTTTGTTCCAGTTTTGCCAATCTATGCCTCCTTCTGGAATGAGTTCACTGCCCTGTCCAAACAAGTGCAAAGAAAACAAACAGTATGGTATTGAGTTCTCGTTCCTTAATGCTCAAAACTCTGCCAGTCCTGTTGGTGCACATCTGCATTCCTGGCTAATTGGAAGGCTAAAGGAAGACGAGAGTTCAATGCTTGTCTAGGAGTTCGAGGTCAGCCAAGACAACTCAGACTCTATCTCAAAGTGAGGGGCTAGGACTAGGGACATTGCTGAGCAACAGAGTTCTCAGTCAATTTCGGATGTGACCAAGCCCAGCCCTCTGTCCTGTCTGTCTTCATGTAGAGAAGCAGATGTAGTTTGCTGCTCTGGCATTTTTCAGTTAAGTGATGGCACCAAGCACAAGAATGTAGAAACTCCACATTCCCATAGAGCAGGTGGTCAGGGCAGATTAAAACCTGCCCTCTGGAAAAACAACAAACAAAGCCATCGGTGAAAGCCATGGTAAAACATGACAGCCCCCCCCCCCCATATTCCAATCATCAGCTTTGCAAACAGCCATACCTCGAAGTAAGTCCTGGATTGGCCTGATGCTTTAAACTTATTTAGCACCACATCAATTGTAAAAAGACTTTCAGGTAAACAGGATTTGATTCTAACATTGTTACTTCAGTTCACTAGTCCCTCTGCACACACTCTCAAAAGACTACTTTCTCTGCTCCATGTTATCTCTTATTTAGAGAGTCTTAGAAGGGCTCTTGTGAATCCTCCTTTTTCAAAGCCCTGTGGCCCTTGCTGCCCCAACTGCCTGAATTATTTCCTCTACATGGGAAGCTCTTTTTTTTTTTTTTAACTTCCCAGGGACGTGGGTGTTTGTTGTCTGTGGCATGTGGATGGATGGGACTTTGGAAAACACGCTGTTGAGGTCCAGGCTTGTCTGCCCAGTTGCTGTCACAAAATAGCCTCCAGTTAGCCACACTTGTCTGGAGTGGCAGGCACCAAGTGATGGCCTTGGAAAGGGTCAGCCTCTCCTGGAATGACCTGTCCAGTGTCAGTTTACTTGATGTATTAGGAGAAAAAGGGAGTGTGTGTGTGTGTGTGTGTGTGTGTGTGTGTGTCTGTCTGTCTGTCTGTCTGTCTGTCTGTCTGTCTGTCAAAGGGTTGGTGGAGGGACAAGAGTCATAACTCCTGATACAAAACACACTGCAAAGAAGTAAATGGACCAGCTAGAGAGAGTTCTGACACCCCAACCCCAAGTCCCTTTGTTTTGTTTAAGTTCTTGTAAGACGAGTCCCTATCAGCTACCTAAGGGTGTCTACTGGCTTGTCTCAAAAATCCAGAGTATTTGGAAAAATCCAAAGCTTTTCCTAAGATCATGAAATCTCATCTCCTTTAGTATATAACAACCTTAAGTCTCTATCTGCAAAAGCTGTTCCCCTTCAAAATACATCTGAAAATTGTGTCAGCTCTCTAGCAGCGTGAGCTCTTACGTAATATCTAATAATGCCTCTTCCTGAAGTCCTTTCTTAACATTTCCTGAGTTTGTCCCTGAGATGCTTGCCAATGACGCTTCTCCCAGTGAGTTACAGCTAGCACTTTAACTGTTTGTTTGCCTGAGCCGGAGAGGTTTACCAGGATACAAGACTTTTCTAAAGCAGTCCAGGGCAGTCGGAGATCTTTGATCACCCCAGGAAGGCGGGGGGGGGGGGGGGGGGGGGGGGAGAGAATATGGGAGTAAAATAGCAGGAGGGGAAAGGGAAAGATAGAATGATCCACAGAGCAACATCTGCTTCTTTATGAATCAGTCCTACACTGGAGGGGTGTGGGCAATGCTTCCTACATCTGCTGCTTTGGAGTTACGTCTGATTCTTTGGGGAACAGTGGGAAAGTGTGCACAGAGGAAGACGTGGAAGACGGGGTGGGAGGGGCTGAGCAGACAGAATGCAAATGCTGGTGAACACGGAGAGTAAATCGAGCAACGAGGAGGAGGCAGCCACCCAGGGCCAGCATCTTCCAATCATCACATCTACACGGAAGCAAGAGGCCTGGCTTTCAGCCCTTGTCCTGGCTCTCCCTATACATAGGTAGTTGCCTTTAGACAAATCACTATATCTTTTCTGGGTGTCAAGGAATTGAATGGTTCTTATAGTCCACGTTAGCGTGGCCTAATTACTGGGCAGAACTGGTAGGCTGCAGCTGGCTGGGCTCTAAACCCTCAAGAGTTCCTCATCTGTAGATACTAAAGATGCTTCGAATTTGTGCTTTTTGTACTACCAAGTGAAGTCTGTCTTGCTGTCCAGGCACCTACAAGTCTGAAAAATGGCCTTCGTGCCAAGAGTCTCTAGTTTCAATTCCAACTTCACTGACAAGCTGCTATTCTCACATAAGTTCCTTAATTTCTCCTAGTCTCAGCTCTCAAGTGAAAAGAAATGGTAAGATGAAATGAGATACTGTGAGAAAGAGTCATTGGCACCCATGCCTTAAACCCAGCCGATACTCTAGTGAGGAGAACGGCGCTGTCACACGTCCAGGGTGCCTAGAACTGATATAGTACACATTTGGGTCAACCTAGATGGACAGAAAGAAAGGCTGTCCCTCCCACTACTAAGAATATTCTGAAACCTTCACAAAGCCAGTAGCCTGATCCCACCAGCGCAATTCAGACCCCAGCTCCTCCTCATGGAACCTCTTTGCACCATCGTCGTCACTGAGACAGGCACCTGCTCCTCTCTCCCCTCAGCTGCTTGGAAGTTTTCCCTGCATGTAGGACTGGTCTACACCCTCTGCTCAGCACCTTTGTGACCCCAGGGACAGCTGGCTGGAACAGTGAAGTGGGAGAAAAGTGAAGCAGCCGAGAAAGGAATCAGAGTTGCTAAAGAAGACAGCCACTCTAATTAGACCGATAAACCATTGCCAGGATCAGCAAAACCTTTGGCAGAGCGAGGTGGGACTCAGCAACAGCCGGCAGCAGGCTTTGCGACAGCAGCTTTGCCCTTCTGCTGTCATAACATTATGACATTAAAATGCCTTTGTCCTGTTATTGTTGTAGGTGCCTCTACGTCCGGGCTTCTTATGGACTGTTGTATATTCGTATTTTGAAGGAAATTCTTTAGTGAGTATAATACGATGTCATTCTATGACATCAGGCTGTTGACTCTTATTTCCGTTCCAAACCAAAAACAAATAAGCAAGGCAAATCCAATTCTGATGTGCTGATCTTGGAAATACTGACTAGTTCAAATCTTGACCGGTCATGGGTGTTCCCTCCTCATCTCCTCCTCTTGTTCCTCACTACTGTAGCCATAGTGGCCTTGGGAGATCCTGGCTTGGTCCCAGTGATGACTGGCTGACACAGGCAAAGCTCACACATACCTGGCTGCAAATGTGGTGCATGAAGCTATCATTGAGACCACCACAGCTCCCAGATTAGTAGTGGAAAAAGCTGGCCACCATGAACCTTTTCGATTGTAAATGACTTCAGTGGAGCACACGGGCTTTTGAGCAGTTGTTCCAGGCCTGTTTTCTTCCATGAACTCAAAGTTTCTTTCAACATACTACTGCTGTAATGGTTTTCCCAGAGATCAGTCTCCTGAACTTCCTTTCAGAGATGACTTATTGGTATAATCAAAATGACTCTTCCCTGGGCAACACACGTGGGCTTCCTAGACATGAGTTCTCCAACACGAGTGTGTTTCCTAGTCTCAAAATCAGGAAGATTCTCAAGAGATGGATCTGTACAAGCATTCTTAACCTCAACCCATAGTGGGTTTCATCATTTAGAATTCTATGCAAAAGCATGCATTTTCTTTGGGGAAAACTCTAGAACATCTTAAAACCTCAAAGGAGAGGATCTTGGTTCACAAAATGGAACAAAACCTCTATGGATGGATGGATGGATGGATGGATGGATGGATGGATGGATGGTGAGAGAACCCTGAAGAAATGTTTGTCTGTGTGAACTCTAACAACTTAAGGACAGAATAGGACAAAGAACAAGGGCTCCTGACTCTTGTTCCCACATTTTCCCCATATCCTTGAATTTGTGGGCATTGGAAACATAAGACTAATTTTACTGTTGCCACTAATACTGTCAAAGAATCAGGAAATGAATGTATTTCTCTGAAAAAAAAATTGTACCAGAAACATGCTGTACAACATCAGTTCCTTAGAGTATTTGACGACTCCTTCAAACCCACACACTGGTTGTGAAGCACTTTTCTCTCCAGGTTCCCCCCACCCCCCTTTTTTTAAATTAGAAACTAAATATAACAAAACAACAACGAACAAAACAAAAACCAAAAACAAACAAAAAAAACCAACCAAACAAAAAAGTCCTCACCAGGAGTTTTATATATACAAAATTGGTGAGACCATTTTGGCCTGGAAAATATTTCAGTAATGGATACAACTGGGTTATAAGAAAGCTAGAGCAATGGCGACTGAGAAGCTACAGAAAACAGGGCTGTCTGACTGCGGAGTGGGGATGGGATCAGGATGATGGGCACAGATGGGTATGGTCCTCAGAGCCTACCTTTCCACATTCCCCCAGCCGTTCCTTCTCCAAAAGTTTTTGGGACTCCTTTTCCCAATACGCCATCAGTGCCTCTCGGCTGAAGTTTCCTGTTGGGGTTTTCTCTGTCAGACTCTTTTGCCTTAACCCCACGGGAAGGTTTCGGTCAGGTTCAATGTCTTCCAGCTCCCTCTCAAGCTCCTTCAGCTCTTCAGCTGAGAGGGAGGCCAGAAGTTCATCCTCATCGATGGATTCATATTTACTAAGTCCCCTTCTGTAGCCAAATGTAGACATGGTCCCGGCCTTGTCAGACTCCCCAAGAGCTTAAAGAACCAGGCATTCAAGGCAAGCAGAGGCAGACAGGGAGGCAAGCGTCAGGCTGGTCTGCAGCTGTGTGAGGAGTGGCCTCGGGAACCTTTTAAGAGCGGTGATGCAGGGCTGTGACAATGTGGAGAGGGTGAAAGCATGGGCTGTTTTAAGCATCAGACGTCAGCTAGACATTTGAACACAAAGAATGTCACATCAGTGGTGGATGGAGGTCTCAGAACCAGCAGGGATTATTCACACAGTGGCCAGAGCCATATTTAGCTGAGCCTGATAGCTGGTGAGAACAGGCAGAGTGTTTCAGATAGGAGGTGCCATGGTTCTCCTTTCTTTGTGTTCAAACAACGGAGGATCAACTTGGTTTTGAGAATGGCTCACCACAGACACTGAGGCCATGAACGGACCCTTTCATTATGAACTTAGGGATTGAGAAACAACCCCACATTGTCCCACAGGTAGTTAGTCTGGTTCTTCTATAAACATACCCTGGGTGGTGTGATGGGGACGGAAGCCATGATAAAGCAGGATTTTATCATTTGTTGTGCTTTGTAGTATCTGTCCTATGATTCTCTAGCGTGTCTGTACTTTAGACCCTCATTTACAGATTTTGGCAATCGAGATTGAAACACTAAGGGAAAAAAATTGAAAGCCGACAACTGGAAGGGCAGGCGTCTTCTCCACTTCACCAAATGGCTGCCTTCTCCTCCTTCCTTTGTGTGAGTAGAAACTGGATTATTCCAATTTATCAGAGACTGTCGCTAGGACAGTCCAATGCTAAGCACTCTGCATGTTTTATGTCTTTTTGTCCCATAATCGAATGAGTAGCATTATCCTGGCCTGTATATGACAAGCATAGATCCCTGGAAGGTTTGAGTAACTAGTCTAAAAAAACAAAGTAGAAGGGTCTATAATGTTTAACCGAAGTGGTATCTGGATAATCTTTAATTATACATATGTATTCATTCTTGTGAAGGTATTATAATATTTGTAGAGTTTGTAGAATTTTATACTAATTATAGACTACAGATGTATAAGTAATATGTGTGCATAGGGATATACATATACCAACATATGCACAACATATAACATGTGTGTATTCAGCTGTTGGTGACATTTGGGTTATTTCTAGGATTGGGCTGTGACTAAAGCTGCTGCATACACTTAACTGAAAGTCTCCTAATGCTCACATGGTTTTTACTGCTCTGTAGAAGAAGCATTAGGTTATAGGGCAAACTCACTCTTTAATGAAGTTGCAAAACCATTTTCTAAAATGGCTCACCTCTGCATTTCCCACAGCGGGTGGAGAGTGCTCCCATTTCCTTACATTGCCCATTATTGGTTTTTCTGGTCATAGCCATGTCCGGTGAGAACCAGTTGGTAGTTTTCAGTTTCCTATTACTAATGGAGTGTAGTTTTATGTGTTTATGGCCCTTGGTAAAATATTCAAGTTCTGTGTTTATTTCTAAATTGAGTTGTCTTTTTATCCAGTTGTAAATTGTTTATCTATTTGAGAAACAAATATTTCAAGGAGACAAATGGTTTTTGATCTGCCTTTGGTGTTTTGAAAAGAGTGGGTTTTTTTTTTTTTTAAATTTTGATGAGGTTCACCTTATCATTTCTTATTCTATTGGCTGTTTCTTTGTGTTTATAGTTTAAAAAACAATTTCCTAATCCCAGGCCACAGAGATTTACCCCTGTGTCAAAAGTTTTTCAGATTTCGCTTGTTAGGTTCAGGCTTATGGCCTGATTTGACTAAATTTTTAATCTATGTAGAAAGTAAGATTTATATTTTTATATATATAGATATTTACCCTTCTTAACATTACTTGTCAAGAAAACTCTGTTTTCTGGTAAATTGCTTGGCACCTCTGTGGAAAAGTAACTGACCACTGATATAAGGACCACCAATGGAAGGACCACTGATGGAAGGACCACTGATGTGAGGACCACTGGTGTAAGGACCACTGGTGTAAGGGCCACTAGTGTAAGGATAGGCTTCTGGGCAGTTCTAGTCTGCTGATGTGTGTCCATCTCTCTGCTCTTTACTCTCACTCTCTGTAGCTTTGTGGTGCAGTTAAGTTAGGGAGTCTGAGTTCTCTCCATTCATTCTTTGGCATGAACTGTTCGGCTAAACATGTTTCATTTTAACTCATAGTGTTCTGCCTGCAAAATCAAAAAGCACTATCCAGAAATGATATTCAGAGACTGAATACTGAAACTGAATGATTAATTAATTTCTAAAAATGACTTTTGTATTTTGAAGATACGAATAGTTTAGTTGTTCATACTTCTGAAGGCAGACGTGAATGGGATTTACTAATGTGGTGAGTGATGAGTAAGTCAAGTTTATTAACATCATTCATTGGGTTTTGACCGTGAACCAGTAGCATATGCTTTTGTGGTGATTTTTTTTTAAATTAAAAGATAAATTTGAATTTTGGTAGTGTTACCGAGTTATGATAGATATCTAAATCTGGTGAATGAAATGAGTTATTCAGCTTAACAATGACATTTTACATAAAATAGTCACAAGTGTGCTAAACAAACTCGCTTTTAAGAGAAAAAAATATGTATAAGTTGTAGCACAACCTTATTATTAATGACATGTTATGCACATGACACATTGGTCAGTGCAAATATTTGGGAAGAAGTAATTATGTAAAATTAGGAGAAGTGTGTTTGACTATTTTCCTTGTAAGGTTTTGATACATTTAACTCATTTTTGTCTTGAAATTTATTTAACACATACCACATGTTAGATTTCAATTGAATTACATGGATTAAAGCAATGAACAAAACCAACCAAGTTCTTTTCTTCATGGAGAACTACATAAACATGTAAACACAGAACGTATCAGACAGGAGGTCTACAGAGCAAGTCAGGCAGGATTGAGGGAAGCATGAAGATTCGGGAAGGGTAATATTTCATTTCAGAAGGCTTCTGTAATAACATGGCATTTGAACACAGATTTGGAGAAGTACACGCAGTTTATACCGTCCAAGATATGTGGCCATGGAATAATTGCACAGATATTCTTAGAATAATAGACTTGGATTTCAAATGATCTTTTAAAAAATATTTTATTTTATGTTCATTGATGTGAGAGTGTCAGGTCCCCTAGAACTGAAGTTAGAGACAGTTATGAGCTGCCAAGTGGGTGCTAAGAGCTGAACGTGGGTCCTTTGGAAGAGCAGCTAGTGCTCTTAACCACTGAGCCATTTCTCCAGCCCCAACAAAAGCTCTTTGAAATACTCAGTACTCTGTAATTTCTATCCTTGTTGTATTTAAACATCATCAATAAATAAAAGTATCCCTTGACAAATAGCTCAGATCTATAGAAAACACCTTTCTATGGTACTGAAAACAATTAGAAAACCATTCCATATATATATATATATATATATATATATATATATATATATATATATATATATATAATCATTCCTCATTGGAATGACCCAGAATAAATATAGCCTTGCATTAGTTTCTTCTGTCAAGTCTTGAGTCATGAATGATTTTGAAAATGTCTCTAGGGCTGGAGAGATGGCTCAGCAGTGAGGTCCTGAGTTCAATTCCCAGCAACCACATGGTGGCTCACAACTATCTGTCATGGAATCTGATGCCCTCTTCTGGTGTGTCTGAAGACAGCTACAGTGTACTTATATACACAAAAATAAATAAATAAAATCTTTTTTAAAAAATGAAGAAAATGTCTCTAAAGAGTCTGCATTAGCCGGACAGCGGTGGTGCACGCCTTTAATCCCAGCACTTGGGAGGCAGAGGCAGGCAGATTTCTGAGTTTGAGGCCAGCCTGGTCTACAGAGTGAGTTCCAGGACAGCCAAGGCTACACAGAAAAACCTTGTCTCTAAAAAAACCTAAAAAAAGAAAAGAAAAAGTTAGCATTAAAATGTCTTTCCATATGGCCCAATCACAGAAAAACTAAAATGTCTTCTGATAATCCCTGGTCTCCAGAACAGTGGCCATCTGAAGCATCCCAGAATCAGGTATTATACTGTCTGATTGAACAACCACAACTCACACCCCACCAGACTTCATGATATCTGCTCAGAAGCATTTTCTACAAACTTTACAGTCATTTCTTAAAACTCTGCCATGTGACTAAACACTGCTACCCACCCCATGCTTTGACTAACATATAAAGGATAATGTAAATTTTCTTGGAACTTTTTCTTAAGCAAGAAAAAAAAAAAGAAAAACATCCAGTTGTATGTGTTCTAAGAGTCAGTATTTTAGATTCTGGAATTTTCAATTTGTATTTTTATTCAAAATATTTAGAAACAATTTAGTATAAGATAGTACAAAGCCTTTTCAAATTTAGTGTGCTTTGTTTTTAAAAATATCAACACCTTGTTGAGAATTTTTTTGTTGTTCTTGATTCGCTGACTCACTAAAATATATAATGTCTCATGATAATGCCAATTCCTTGTTAAAGGCAAACTGAGTTTTCTCTTTCAGCTGGTTGTATTTTTTTTCCCTTTTAGTTTCTCCCTGGAAAATGTCCCTGGCTGCTCGTCCACACAGTTACTCACTACTTGTAAGACATAGGTGCACTGCAAGCTAAGACTGAAGACAGGAAAACAGAAACCGATCCAGTTTCTGCCCTCAATGAGTAGAGACCAGAGGGTAAACAGCTGGCAACAGCAGTCCGAGTAAATCAGCCAGGCGCCAGAGGAGCCAGAGCCCAGCACAAAGGGAGACGTGGGCCATGGCAGAGAAGGCACAGGGATGGGAAGAGCTTCGAGGCAGAGAGAGCAGCCTACAAGTAGAAAGAAAGGAGTAAGGAGAGAGAAAACAAAAGGAAACATTGTTTGACAGAGTAGGAGTGTAGGAGGAGACCTGGCAGAAACTTCAAAGA
>NW_022196903.1:19717965-19769936 GCF_008632895.1 Mastomys coucha | reverse complement strand
CCCCCACCCCCACCCCCGCCCCAACACATTCTGCGGATTGCTCATGGATGTTGAGTTTTTTGTTTTTTGTTTTATTTTTATGGACAGCTCTGTAGGCCATGCTCAGGGGTTCTCTACTACCATCTAGCACTTTGCTTATCTCTACCATTTTTCCACATAGCTGCCGTGTGTTGAATTGCCTCAAAGTCCACTGTTTAGGCAAGTGCTATGACACCCGTAGGGACTCCAGAAGATGGGGAACAGAGGTCCTCAGCACCAGTCTTTCCAGCAGTCTGGGTCTCCATTTATGCTTTGCTTCTTTACTTTTTGTGTTTTGTTTGAATATATAGCACACGTGATGGAGTTGACCGTGATATTTTCTTGTTTCGAATATAATTGTGAGCCACAGTGTGGGTACCAGGAACTGAACCTGGGTTCTTTGCAAGAGTGGTTAGTGCTTTTAGCCGCTGAGCCATTTCTCCAGCCCATGTTGACATCTCCATCCATGTACACACTATGCTGCGTTTCTATTCTCCCCTCCCCTCCTGCTTCCGGATACTCCTCCTGTGTTCATCTCTGCATTTTAATGTGGACTCCTCCTATAATGGGCGGTAACTAATAGCCATGGACATAGAGCTACCTCAACCCAATACTACAGAGAGAGAAACCCCACTTGTTAAGGACTATTTTGGTGATGGCTTCCATATTGATGATTATTATTTAGCAGTGTTAAGAGGCTATGTAATTGTCCATTTACTTTTAGCTCAAACTTAGGAAGTACTTGGTAACTTCAGGAATCGTTCATATGCCAGGACGTTGATAGAGTCTGAAACTACTAAAGACAGCTCAAGATATGCATTGAGTTTAATTTTAAATTATACTTAATATTTATGTTTTATCACATATAATATCTATTTACTAATTAAAACCCATTTCTATGGGTCCCGTGCTTCATCGTATAACAGACCCTATCCTTATGAGATTTAGTAGACAATATTTAATTTCAATATGTGCAAGGGATCCCAAAAGTCCAAAACGGGCACCAGTGTGTCATCCTACTGAGCTGAAGGATGTTTGAGTGGAAGGACTTTCTGTGAAAATGCCCTGATAATCTCTGAATGATTCAAAGTGCCTAAGGTCAGCCTCTTGCTTTCTCTCTCTGCAGCTTCTTCACCTCAGTGTTCGGCTCATACATCCTCAGTCCCCACTCGCTAGGACCTGGGTGTTTCAGCTGCTTCTCTCAAAGGCTTGTCCTTGTTGTGATCATAAAAAGAGAAAGAGCTATGAGAGTATGTTCTGGCGAGGTGTGGGGGGAAGGGGTGCCTCTGCCGGCCCATGCCGAGTTGAGGCATCCTTCCGCCTGAGAGACCAGACACATGCTGGTATAGTATAGAATAGAGTTTATTTAGGGCATGGGGAGGGGAGTTAAGAGGGTTGCAGAGGCAGAGAGAAGGAAAGAGTAGAGAAGTAGGGCCCCCCCCCCATGACCACGTGGAGAGAAGGGAACGGGGAGAGAGGGGGAGCAAGGGGTTAAGAGGAAAGGTGGAGAAGCAGGAGTAAGAAAAGAGAGGGCAAGCAGCCCCTTTTATAGGGCCAGGCCTACCTGGCCGTTGCCAGGTAACCATGGGGAGGAGCATACCTAGCTGCTGCCAGGTATCTGTGGGGGCGGAGTTTATACTGAATGCTAACAGTGCTGTGTAAGGATAGGCTAGGCTCCTCTGCTCTGCTGGCCTCTGAATTTCTGTTTTATTT
Source organism: Mastomys coucha (assembly GCF_008632895.1). Lineage (NCBI taxonomy): Eukaryota > Metazoa > Chordata > Mammalia > Rodentia > Muridae > Mastomys > Mastomys coucha. The sequence continues at coordinate 19,768,205 of NW_022196903.1, read as the reverse complement.
CTGGTTGTTCTTTGTCTCAATTTGACTTTATACTGTTTTTGTTTTCTTGGCTGGAGCCAGCAATGGACTAAGTCTCTCTTATGTTTTGCCTATTGTCACCCCCACCCAGCACCTACCCCTCGGGCCCCATTTTCAGCCTGTTAAGAACACAGATCTCACCAGGTCATCCTCTGCCTGAATGACTTCCATTGTTCTTAAAGGCTGAACCTTTAGCCAGGAGCGTGGCTCACCTTTCCTGTCCGGCTTGGATCACTTGCCAGAACCCCAAACTTGAGCCGTGCTAGTATGAATGTGAGCCACTCTGGGCTGCTCTGCCCTTTATCCACTGTAGTTGCTCCCTCTCAGCCGGTAAAGCCTTTGCCTCTTGAGCTACACTCAGGCCTGCATGCGCGTATGCACGCGTGCGCATGTGCCGAGGCCCCAAGTTAGGTACGTTCTCCCAGTCCCACAAACGTGGCTTCTGGACTTGGGATTACTTATTTTAATCAGGTTTTAGAAGGGAGAATGCTTTTCTAAAGGCAGGAGGAGTGTCTGCTCCACTTGCTGTCTCCGAGGCCTAACACAGTTATTAAGTGTTCAGGGAGTATTTTAAAAACAAAGTACCACAAAGCAGTGGGACGGGAGTGTTTAGTCATGTAAGTGAAAATGGATTTTTCAAAATGGCAGAAGTCATGACTCGATGTGAGATGAAAGTTTTTGTGTTTTCTGAACTATTCATTTTTTAATTCACTGTAATCAAGCCTAAGGCTTCTTGCGTGCTAGGTAAACATTGCAGTGCTGTGCTGTACCTGAGCCCTACGATCTTCTTGTGTACCAAAACTGCCTTCGGAGTTTTGCAACAGAGTGAGCACTTTCTCGAATTTTCTCTTGCTCCCGGACATTTGAGCATTTACACAGGCCCGTGCTTTTTGGTTACTGTTCCTACATCTCTGAGATTCACAGCTAAGAACCAGCCCAACTACCTAGGAGCGTTCCAACCTCAGGGAGATATTTTTGTTCACTTCTTGCCCTCTCCCTGTCCCTGTCCCTCTCCCTCTCCCTCTCCCTCTTCCTGTCTTTCTCCCTCTCCCTCTTCCTGTCTCTCTCCCTCCCCCTCCCCCTCTCCCTCTCCCTTCCCCTCCCCCTCTCCCTCTCCCTTCCCCCCTCTCTCTTTCTCTCTCTCCATCTATCAATCTATCATCTATTTTGATTACTGTGGACCCAGGGCCCTGTTCATATCAGAGAATCACCCCTGAGCTACTCTTCCCCCAGTCCTATTTTCTTTTGAGGTAGAATCTCACTGACTTTCCTACACTGGCTTGAACTCACTCTGTAGCCTCAGTGAAGGTTGAACTTGTGAGCATCACACATTAGCTGCCAGTGTAGTTAGGAATACAGGCAATTGCCACCAGGCCAAGCTAACTTTTTTTTTTTTAATTGTTCCTAAGTTGCTGAAAAAAAAAAGCAGGAAACATATTATATTGTCATGAGTTCTCATAGTAAAATGGGAAATTCTTTATTTTCACAATGATTTAGGATGTTTTACCTGCTTTACAATTACTATTATTTTAAGCTTTACCGAATCCCTCACTGTGCAGATGCAAAGCTACCTCAAATAAGTCTAACATGTTTTCCACTTACACAGAAGGGCTTACAGTCCCCCACTTCTTACAGATGGTTTATAACAAGGCTGAAGTAGTTCCTAAGGAAGCTAAGCTTCCGACTTTGCTCAGTCTGTTTACAAGAGCCTCTCAGAAGACTAGAGAAAGGCTCCCAGGGGAGAAGGTCAGAGATCGGCCAAGCTCTGGACAGACAGCAAATCACAGGCCCCAGGGATCAAATGAGAACTGGCCATTCCCTTATCAAGCCTTCACTCTTAAGCTGGGCAGACTAGCAAATCTTCCAGCTCTGCCAATTTAGGACGGAGAGTGTGAGTCAAATTTAAAATTATTAAGGCTATTTATAGTAACATCACACAATTGTATAACATTTATAGTTGACAAAATAGTTTTTATATAGTCAGTGTGCCAATCAGTTTATAATCACCCTATGTTAATGTGTATTCAGGATAACACTTGATGAATAAATATGATTTATTCCATTTTACAAAACAGATAAAAACAGGTTCTGAGGATTTAAAAATATCTTTGCACTCATCCAACTAACAGGTGATGAGCACCATTGTGTTCTTTAACTCAATCTGCTTCTCACACTGGTGTTACTAGTTTTTCATTTTAAAATGTATCAAAATGAAAGACTGAACTTGGGAATGGAGCCTCTACGATTGTTGGTTATGTATAGGTGATCCTGTGTTTCCCTAACTTAAACATATATAAACAATTGTAGTGTATGCAGATGAAAAGATGAACTGACAGTGTTAAAACTGTGAAGATAAAAATATAATTTTGAGGGAAAAATCCAAAAATGGGAAAGAAATAACTTAATTCAAGTGATCAAGCCTTTCCTCTTATACTGTAGACTCTGCATGTGGAATTCCACTAACGAGACAGGAAACAGATTTTATACTCATCATCTGAAGTGCTAAGAAGCAAAGTTTTCCTTGGGGTGGAGGAGAAGCTCTTCTGTTCATTCCCCAGCCAGCCGGGCTGTAACCCAGAGAGCTGTATCGCCATTGTGGGGCAGATACACCCACTTGTGGTGTTAGGACCAGTTATCCACATCATGGATACTTTCCATGCAGCTCTCTCAGCTTCGGCGCGGCCTCTGCTTAGAAGCTCGCCCAGCCAGGAAACAGCAGCTCCAGTCCTTAGGTCCTGTAGTGAAGAGGGTGGGAGGGCAGAAGGGTCAGAGCAAAGTACAAGAATGTAGGGAATGCTTCTGCACCACAGACACTGGGGCTCTTTCTTTAGCAGCTCTGTCAGAGAAATCCGAAGCACTGTATGTTCAGACTCACAGCTGTAACTGACCTTTACGTCCAAAGTTCTCCTGACTTCTTGAGATTCACAATCTTCGATGATTCTCCCAAGATGCTCCCTCTTTTCTGCAATCCCTGTCTTGCCCGTTTCCTCTGTGGAGCTATTTTCTTTGCCAATTCACACCCTTCGCAGGACAGGAAACCCTTTCAGCTCTTCAAGTTATACATTTGGATGTGTGTGTGTGTGTGTGTGTGTGTGTATGTGTGTGTGTGTGTGTGTGTAAATGCCCTTTGAGAACCAGTATGAAAATATCAGAAGCTGGCAAAGAGCGAGCTCTGTTGATCTGAGATTTGGGGCCAATGGGTTTGGTGGAAGCAGCAGGCGTTTTCACCTGTTGCCCTGAGAGTTCTCATCTTCTGCTCTTAATGGTCTTATCAGCATAGCAACAACAAAATAAACCAATCTACCAGCACAAGGACCATATACTTTCTCTAAGACAGAAGATTACATTACATCACTCCATGTCAGAGACATATTCCCCCTCTTCTTTCTCTTAAAGTGACTTTTTAGGTTGCAATTTATGTACTATAAAGCCCATCTATTCTAAGTTTAAAGTTAAATGGCTTTTTTAAAAAATAAATTTACCAGCTTGTGTCACCATCATCAAAAACTAAGTTCTGAACATTTTTTTTGGTCCCCAAATATTTTTTATGTCCATTTACAATAACCATCATCCTAACATTGAGACTCAGACACCCAACAATATGTTTTCTGTCTGTGTCTATTACCCATGTTTGAATATTTTAAATGACCATAGCCATGCTGTCTGTGGCCCCCTGGCTTTTCCATTTCATTATGTTTGGGGAGTTCACCCACCTGGAGCATGTTAACTGAAGGTTTTTTCACCACTTTGTATTTATCCTGCTGAGGGACCTTGAGCTGTTGCTGCTTGGGGATCCTTCAGTTGATACCCCCAACCCCTGATTCTTGATGAACTACATCATGCTACAAAAGAAGCATTGGAGTTGGAGCAAGGTTCTAAGGCACAGTCTTATGTCTAATTTTCACAACCTTCACTAATTGTAGGGTATATTTCTGTATATAAAACGGAGGAAATTAATCCTGTCCTGCTCTGTATTTAGTAATAATAGTCAAGGGAGAGGTGCATATGAAGTGTTCTGTGGCCTGTGACACACAGGACAAGTGAAGGGTGTTGTACTGAGGTGGTCTTTCTGTGTGTGCTGGAATGGGCTGGGTATGTCTCAAGGTCCTGTTCCCATTTCTGTAACAAATGATGATACATCTGAGGTGGTAGCAAAATTTAAGATCTTCTGTGGCTTTCGGGTTCCCACTCTCCCTTAGCAAAGCCTGTTATTTTTAAACATTCTGAAATTATTCACTTTTTAAGAATTGTTATTTTCCAAACTATTTTTAATCTTATATTTCATATAAATATTAAAAAATTTCATTTTATGTGTTATATATAAACATATGTAATACATTTTTGATATATTTAAACGTAAAATATATCATATATTTTATTAGGATTTTAGAGAAAGCATAATTGCATAGGCTAGCATGGAACTTGGTGAGTAAGCCAAGCTTGTCTCAAACTCATGACCCTCCTTGTGAGTTCTGGTTTGATAGGTAAATACCACCAATCCCCTTTAAACTTTCTTTTTGGCTACCAACTAAGAGGACTCCTTTCCTTTTTTTTTTTTTTATTAGATATTTTCTTTATTTACATATAAATTTCTCCATTCTCAGTTTCCCCTCCAAAAAACAAAGAAACTAACAAAAACAACAAAAACAAACCCCTGTTGCCTCCCCCTTCCCCATGCCTGCCATCCCACCCTCTCCCACTTATTGGCCCTGGCATTCCCCTACACTGGGGCACAGAACTTTCACAGGGCCAAGCTCCTCTCCTCCTATTGATGATCAAATTGCAAGAGGACTCGTTTCCTTTTGAGCAGATATCTGGTGATCATAGACATATACAGTTCAGCATGAATGATAATCAGCTTTAGCTCCTCATGTACCAATAAGGAGACAGAATGCAGGTTGAGGGTTCCCAAAGAGTCAAGGCAAAGCCTAAGCCAGCGTTAGCATCTTCCCACCAAAGGTGCTTACAAGTGTTGCTGCGTCTGAAATAATTTTAAAGCAATTTAGTTTCAGGTTTACAGAGGTATTCAGACATTCAAGAACACAGATCGGCAATCCCTCAATGCCATACCTTAATTTTCAGAGTAAGACAAATGCTGTGTGTAGAAAGAGAACGTGGGCTTTACCTCAAACAGAAAGAAATAAGCACTGGTGTCTCCCACTTTTACTCAACTCAACTAATGCTCTCCACTTTTTCTAACTTAATAATATACATGACTTCCAAAATACTTCAGCTAAAGTCTCCTTGGGAAGTGCAACCAGGGATAACTCCAGAAGCAAAGGCTGTCCTCTTACGAGAATCTGAAGTGCAGAATGCATGTTCTTGTCCAGGCTCTATGATGGAATTGCTTGTTGGTCCAGTGTTAGAACTCAGACACTCCCAGTTCCCGATTCAAATTACTAGACTGTCTCTTGTTGAAAACAGCAAATCCCCAGACATCTCCAGCACTCCCTGAGGTTACACAACATGAGCTATTGAGGTCAAATGAGTCTATTCTTCCTTTTCCTACCCAGCTTTTCCCCTAAGAAGTCCCTTTCTTGGCCGTAATAAATGACTAGGGTTTCATAAAACCAAAGAAGATGTGAGGTTTTTATGTGCTAGGTTCAAAACTTCTGTGCTAAGTTTTATCTATTTATTTATTTATTTATTTATTTTGGTTTTTCGAGACAGGGTTTCTCTGTATAGCTCTGGCTGTCCTGGTATTTACTTTGTAGACCAGGCTGGCTTCAAACTCAGAAATCCGCCTGCCTCTTCCTCCCAAGTGCTGGGATTAAAGGCATGCACCACCACCACCCACCACCACCCAGCTTCTGTGCTAAGTTTTAATTCTGTGAATGTTGTCAAAATATTTAGAGATGACAGTGAGATGCCATATAGGGCTCTAACATAGGTTTGAATATTCTCAAATGTCATCATGACAGTGTGCAATTCCAACCATAAATTTATTTCTTGTTACTACTTCATAACTGTAATTTTGCTATGTAATTTGTTATGAATCAACAATGCTAATTTTTTTTGGAGATAGAGGTTTGCTAAAGAGGTTGCAACCTAAAGGTTGAGAACCACTCTCCTAAAATCTCTATAACCTATAAAACTAGCAAACAATAGCTGTTCAAATGTCTGTTCAAATGTGTTCAAGGCCATGAATCTGTGAGATACATGTTACATTCAAACTATAGTATTCTATCCCTACCCTTCATTGACTATGGCCATCTTATCACATAAAATCCATCTAGTCTAACCTTAGTTTTAGAGTTCTCTAGGACAGTAGAGGCCACTATTCTGGGGCCTCCACTGCAGCCTAGGCTATATATCAATATCTTCACACAAAGTCTACTCAAGAGGCCTTGTAGAGAATCCAGCCTTGCTATATATTGTTTGGTCTCAGAAGCTTTCTAAAGTTTGGAGTAAGCTTATATGACTCACACTCTCACACTTTCATCTTGCATGTCTATAAATACACTACTATATCAAGTTTTGGTGCGAGCTCAAAGTGTAGTGTGGGCCTCTTAGATCATGGTTATAGGGGCTAAAATCTGTAACAATTTGATCCACTTTGTCAACACTGAACTGTCCTTCACTTGATTAGATTTACATTTCTTTCTTTGTTTTTTTCTATTTTTCTGCTCTATTTGCTCACATAAATCTGGCTATCAGAAGTGAGTACATACGATGCCACAGCCTGGATATTATCCTATCTTTAGATTTCGTCCTCCAAAATACCTAGTTGGTTACTCTTTAGTTTAGTGTCATTTAAATCTTTAAGACATGGGCAGAGGGCTAGAGAGATGGCTCAAAGGTTAAGAGCATTGACTGTTCTTCCAGAGGTCCTGAGTTCAATTCCCAGCAACCACATGGTAGCTCACAGCCATCTGTAATGGGGATCTGTTGCCCTCTTCTGGTGTGTCTGAAGACAGTGACATGTACTCACATACATGAAATAAATAAATAATTAAAAAAAAACCATGGGAAGAAAAACCATGCAGTCAAATTTTTTGTCATAATATAACATCTATCCCAGGTCTAGGGGTGGGCCTTCATTTTCCTGTAAAAGCTCATGAGCAAGTTTGTATTGTCTTTTAATTGACATCTCAGTTTTCAAGTTGTCATCAGAATCAACACTCTCGGCCACTCTTGGATGTTATTAGCCTGTAGTTCCAGACTCTCTTATTCCTACAAACCAGTTCAGAAAGTCCATGACCCACATCATTATCTTCAGCAGGGCAATGGCTCAAGATACCAATTTCCTGTATTGGTTTCTCTGTCATGATGGAGAAGGTATGGCAGTGGATAACTTCATGGAGGATGAGTGTGCAGGTGGGACACCTCTTCTCCTCTTATCTTGGCAGAACAAGAAGCAGAATTCTTTTGACAGTTATCTTAGATAAGATTTTATTCATGTGAAGAGACACCATGACCATGCAACTCTTATATAGGCAAACATTTAATTAGGGCTGACTTATTTAACTTAACTATGCTGATGATAACTTCAGAAGTTATCATCAGCATAGCAGGAAGCATGGTAGCATGTAGGCAGACGTGGTGCTGGAGGAGCCTAGAGTTCTACATCTTGATCCAAAGGCAGCCAGGAGAGGGGACTCTCTTCTGCAGGCAGCCAGGAGGAGACTGTTGTTCCACAGGCAGCCAAGAAGACACTCTTTTCTGCACTGGACATAGCTTGAGCACTCAGAAACACCTATAGAGTGGCACACTTCCTCCAATAAGGCCACACTTATTCTAATAAGACCACACCTCCTAATAGTGCCACTTCCCATGGGCTGTAAGAATTGAGCAAACAGGGACACCTCATAAAAATACCGGGAAGCCAGGAATGTCCATTTAGTTTAAAGTCAGAGAGCTTTAAGAGTTTACTAAATAAACATTCATCCCCAGGAGGTGCCCTAATTGTAGGGAGTAATGATTGGTTCCAGGAAACGTCCCCAGTAGGGGGTAGATCTTACCCCACCCCTTCTACATGCAACAGGTATCTCCTCCTCACATGGGGTACAAAGGGCAATGGAAACAAAGAACAATGGGCTCCACCAATGAGAGACAACCAACTCATGCTGTAAGCCTATATTCTGAAAGGGTATAAAGAATGTGTGCTTTTGTTCCTCGGGGTCGCCTTTGCCCCAATTGTGGGATGACCCCAGTATACTGGATCACTATTAAACCTCTTGCTTATTGCATTGATCTCCGTCTCTGTGTCTTTGTGAGTGGGAGAACATCCTGGATGTAAGACTCAGCTCTTCTAATCTTACATCATGGTGCGTTAGCTGGGAAAGACCTCCTCACGGGACCAATGACTGGAGATCGGGGGTACCACGGTTGTTTTCCTTTGTGTCTGTTTAAACGTCTGTCTGACCTTTTGAATCTGTGCCTTTGATCTGTGCGGCCGCAGCAGTTTCTTGGTGGTAGTCTTGCGAGGCAGATAGATGTACCTTGATGTTGCAGACTACGAGAGTCCTGGACCGACACTCTGGACTCTGTCTGGGAAGTGGGATCTGAGAGGGTTCAATGGCGGCAAGGAGGCCGTTTGTCTTGGCAGCTTTTTTGGTATTGTTGTATAACCTAGTTTATCTGGCCCATGCTGTGTGCAGGAGTAACTAGTTCATCTCAGCATGGTTGACACGGCCAAGCAACTCTGTGATCTGGCTTTGTTATCTGTGTATGCAGGAGTACCTGGTGTCTGTAACTGGGCCCATGGAAGGGATAAACAGTGTGTGGACTGTGTTTCTCTGTGTTCATGGATCTGCCAAGGTCGAGCTGTGTGTGAGGTGACTGTTTTTCTCTGTGTTTCTTGGTGTTTTGTTCTATGTTCTTGGACTTTGGATTGAGGAATGGACCGACGTTAAAGCTAGGGTGACGGCTGCAGTGGTGGCAGCAGGTGGGTGGGCTCTCCTGGAGGCTGGGGCCCGCAGCTGCCTCTGGGCTTAGGTGGGGAGCAAGCTATGCGCTCCACAGCTCGGTGGTGTGGTCCCACCCCAGGCCAGTGGCAGCAGCAATAGAGTTCTACCAGCGTAGGCAGGACATGATCTCTTTGTGAGTAGGGGGACGACATCCAGGGCCAAGCATATTCAAACCACCACAGAAGTTTTACATTGTGATGCCTAATTTTCATTGTCAACATATATAAATTTAGAATTGTTTAGAAGATACACTTCTTGGCTTATCTTCTGGGATTGTAAGGATATTTCTAGAGAAAATTAATGTAGGAGGGAAGACCCACCTTAAAGTTTGTGAAACATATAGATATATAATACTATACATTCTATAAATATATAAATTACATAATTATATAAATGATATATAAAAAGTGACTAAAAATATTAAAACGTTGTTATTAAATGATGGCCACCATGTTGAACCCTAACCCTAACCCTAATGTCTAATTAATATTACTTGATGGATACCAGTCCCCTTTCTTAGCTACCAATTTCAGGTAGTTACTACTTTCTGCTTCTTTCTGCCTTTTTAGATTCTGCATTTAAGTGTGCCTCAGTCCAGCTCATCTTTAATAAACAAAAAAAGGGAATTGTGGTTCCCCCAGCCTTGAGTGAGTAAGCTAAACAAACACAGGTTGGTTTTACAACCTGGCTGGAGTTGCCTGCCCACACTGCATTTGCAATTTCCTGCCAAACCTTTGAGGAGTTGACCTCCTGCTGAGTTTGCTTTGCAACTCAATCCACTGAAACAAAGGATGGGGTCTGTGGGCTCTCCCTATATAAACTCAGCGCTCACTATTCAATGTTAAGCCTTGATCAGGAAAAAAAAAAGAAATAGCTGCTTAATACAAAGTAAATGTTCCTGTTTTATATACACTATTGGTTAGTTTTGTTTTTGTTTTGTGAACTTGACATAGACTAAAGGCACTTGGAAATCAGAACTCTCTCTTGATAAAATGTTTCCATAAGATTAGCCTATAGGCAAGTCTATCAGTCATTTACTTGATAATAGATTGATGTGGACTGGCCCAGGACAACTTGGGCAGTGCTACCCCTAAGCAAGTGATCCTCAATGACAGAAGTATGAAGACTGAGCAGTCCATAGCAAGCAGGCCAGTAAGCAGTACTCCGTGGCTTCTTCTGCCTTAGGTTTCTGTCTTGAGTTCCTGCCCCAACTTCCCTGGGCTGATGGGCTATAAACCATAAGATAAAAAGAACCATTTCCTCTCAGGTTGCTTTTGGTTGTGGGGTTTTATCACAGCAATAAAACTTTAACCAAGACAATATGGCATTGCAATGGTATGATGTATTAGAATGTATATATACATATATACATATATGTGTATGTGTGTGTGAGTGTGTGTGTGCATGGTACCTTTAGTACTCATATACCACACACATATTGTATGTTTACGTGTATAAATGTATTTATGTATTTATGTGTAATGTTAGTTTTTAAAGATTTATTTATTTACTTTATGTATGTGAGTTCATTGTTATTCTCAGACACACCAGAAGAGTTGCTGGGAATTGAACTCAGGACCTCTGGAAGAGCAGCCAGTGCTTTTAGCCGCTGAGCCATCTCTCCTGCCCTGTAATGTTAATTTTTAATGAATAAATTGAAGGAGATATAATTTTATATATTCTAAATAATTTATGATTTGGGAAGTAGATGCATACACAGAATAATGGGATTTAAAACCCAAATTTTGATAGAAATATGTAATAAAAGGTCAATGACTATTAAGAAGATTAAGTATTTTCTCTGTGTCATGAATCTCTTGTATTTTTGTTGCTGTCTGGCACATGTATTGATTTTTTAAAAGTCTGCATTGAAGGGTGTAGTGCACATTGAAGTAATTGTTTCCTTGTCTTTCTGTATTGTCTTTCCTTTGCCCAGAAATATTTCCTGAAATCAATTTAAATTATTAAACCATATTCTCCATGAAGAACATAGTTTCAGTGATGCTGCTGAATGTGTTTTACCAGAAATCAAAGTATGAATTGACTGCAGCCTAGAGAAGCATTAACCCAAACCTACCCAGCTCCGAGATCATTTTCACTCTTTCCCACTCAAGCTCTCTGAATGACACTAAACAAGAGCTAAAAACAGCCCCAAGCATCCTGGCAGCATGAGGAGATGCCATAAATGCCCCACCTTATCAGTGCACATGGAGACGCTGGCCCCCCTAGAGTGTGTTTGGCTTCTTAGCCCGACTGTAGGGAGCAGCTGACACAGGGGGAGGTACACAATTCTAGTTAGACAGGAATCCATTCCTCTTCCCAGCTAGTGTTCTCAAAACCAAGAACTTGGTTACAGGAAAAGTCTAAATTGTAATATGCTTCAGATACATTACCATTTCCAAGTCTTAAGATAATTTTTACCCTTTCAAGAAGTCAAGGCAATAACTTTACAAACTTTTTCCATATGTATCCAGTTAACATTTTATATCCAAGTAGTTCTTGTACTTATTTACCCAAAATACATTTAATATCTGAAGCATCAGACAGCAGACTTACATCTTAATTTCTAGTTTTCATTTATTTAGAGCAACATTTGTAAGCAGTGACTTTAAGCACAATAAAGAAAGTGACATAAGAATTATGATATATTGTACATGAAACATCACAGTTTGAGTTAAATACATTATGGTATAATTTGTATTAAAATAATCCTCGAGGAGATACATTGAAACCATAACCCTGATTATAAAATTTTCTTTCCAGGCTTATTTATCTTTCAAAGATAACTGAAAGTAAATGTAATTCAGAAAATTTACAAACTAGTAAGATACTACTACCAAAGAATATTTACTCTATAATAAAATAAATGTTAAAAAATACACTATTAAAGTGAAAGAATAATCAATTTAAATAAGTATATTACTAGGTTTACACACCAATTCGAAACTCTAACCTATCATATTACCACCAAGTCACTGATTATTTTAGTCTGGTTCTTATATAACATTCACATTCTAGGGCATGTGTTTGGCTTTGAGGACATACTGGGGAATAAAGCAGACATGATCCTGCCCTCATGGAGCTTCCAGTCTAGTGTAACATAGAATACTACAATTCCACATGAGTGGCTCTCGGCAGTAGCCTTCATCCGGAGGAAGCGACAGCTGAGCCAGGATCTGCAGTGTAAGGGTTAGTTAATCAGTGGGAGAGAGGCATAAAGGAGAGGAAAGACTGCTTCAGATAGAGGGTGAAGGAAATGTAAATAAAGGTCCTGGGGTTCACAATGGTTCCCATCAAAGAGACTCAGAAACTTGTGGACCACAGTGAAGTTTTGCTTGTCAGTGAAGAGATAACAGCACGGTCCGGTCTTTTCAAAGCTAACGTCAATCCAGTTTATCGAGTGAGCTTACCACCATCTTGTTTTCTAGAATTCTTAGGAATAACCTCCTTTAAAACAGAATTAGTGATAATAGATGGTATCCTTTAAAAAGAGGATCTTATTTTTTTATTAATAAAATGAAAACCTCTGGTCTTATAAAAACTATAAAGCCTGGGAATTGCTGTAGAAGATGTGTAACAATGATGTGACTAAAAGGGGCTAGGGCTATGCGGATAGGCTCCAGAGGACACGGGTAGTTAAAGCTTGGAGGTCATGCGAGAACTTGAAATTTTTATCCCCAAATAATAGGAAGTTATTTTCAGCAATGGAATGAGCTATATTAAAGTCTCTAAAAGTTCATTCTGAAATGCTGTGTGTGGGCTCTGTAGAGGATAGCGGAAAAGAAAGGCCAGGGGAGCAAGCCGGAGAAGCAGCAATGTATTGTCTCAGTAAGAGGAAGAATACAGTCAGATGTATAGTGGAATTTGTGGGACCGAGCAGGAAACGGTGGATTTAAAGAGAGAAACCCAGTGGCATTTGATGAGTTGGCATGTTGGGTTAGAAAATGGGGTGGGGGATGTGTGAGACTGATGCCAAGTCTTTTTCATTTGGAAACAGAATTGACTGTGCTAATATTGAACTGCAGAATGTAAAAAAGAGACAAGTGTTTTGTGAAGGAAGGATTTGAGGACGCATTGAACTACAGATATCTTTGTGTTCAGAGGTCTATTAGGTCAATGTCGAACGGATCTAAAGCATAAGAGACAAAAGGTTGAACTTCAGCTGTAAACATTATGGTTCCCAGCAAACTGATTAAAACCACGGTTAGTGAGTGGAATTTCCTAGAGAACACAGCGAATATCAGAAAAGGACAGAGGACCTGTCTCAAGAGGTGTGCAGGAAGAGGAGCAGCATAGAGAAACAGAGGCAGAGAGCTTGGGGAGGACTGAGAGGGAAAAGAGCTTGATATCAGTCTGGTAAAACCCAAGGACTAACAGGAAATGGAGTTAGATGCCCCGAGAATCAACAGGAAGGGGAGTGAAAGCTGTTTATAGAATTTAGCGGCAAGGAAGTTGTTAGGGACTGAGCCAGGGAGCTCAGGAGAGGCTGGCTTACAGGGTGAATCTGCTCTGTGTGCACAAGTGAGCTCTTCTAGAGCAGTGGTTCTAATAATAGGCAGGGCAGCAGCTGGCGTCCATGCGTGTTCGGGGTGTGTGTGAGAAATTGGTTATTTACCTTTTAAGCCTAGACTTTCAATCATTGATATTCAGTTGATAGGGAGAATTTGAAGACTCATAACAACTGAAGACAATCAATAGAAATTTGAATACAGCATATTACTTATCTTAGAAACCTAAAAGGTCTTTAAGAGTGTCCATGTTCTTCCCATAGGGACATGACACAGCTACAAAACTCTGTGGTGTTAAATACACTTAAGAATACAAAATGATTCCAGTGACTTCTCTAGGAGAATCACATTTTTTAAAAACATACTTTAAGAATCACATTTTAAAATATAATTTTGAAGTTATATCAACTTTAGCTACTGTCCATAGAGATCATATTCTTTAAATAATAAGTATCTTCGCATTGCCGCGGGCAGAGGGAGCTTCTCCACGGAGGCTGGCTGGCAGAGTCGCTGGAGTCCCATAAGTCTGCGAATCTTTAATCGGCACAGATGCTTTAAGGAGCAAGGATTCTCTAAAATAAATGGGGAAACAAGCAGAAAGGGTCAACGTTTTATTGGCTTCCCATGTTAGATAACAGCCTGTCTCAGAGTAGCACGCAGTGTATTTCTGAAAATATGCACTTTAGCAGCTGATGATGCTGACCTCAATTCACATTTCAGTTAAGTCCTCTAGCCCTTGCCTCATGATCTGAGCTCCGCCAGGACAGGAATCCCGTCTGCATCTGTGCCAGGAGCAAGTCTGGCTCCCGATGGGTGTCCAGTTTGTTAAATAAACAAATGGATTGGATGTTAAGTAGCAAATCGTCCCACATTTCTCCTTTATTTTACTTTAGAACTAAATATTATATGGACATATTTCTTTATTTCCTCTCTTTTCTACTAGTTTTTCTGATGAATAACTATCAGTAAAACACCACCAGACAATTTCATAAATCATCCACTACTCAATCTGAGGCCTGTTTCCAGTGTCTGCCACGCACTAGATACTAACATTCACACATCTGGTGCTATGTAAATATATTTTTCAACTTCTTACTCTTTATTAGGAGTATAACACTGATGTTTTATGCCAACAAACAGAACCCATGAAGGAGCAGCATAGAACAAGTCCACAAGTAAACACTGGCTCTGGACTCCGTCAGCTGGGATTAACACCCTGTCTATGTTACTTTGTATGACCTTGCCCAGTGGATTAACCCCTATAATTAGTATTCTCGTTTATGTAAGATGGGTAACAATAGTACCTACTTCATAGGAGTGTCTGAAGGCTAAATAGTCCATAGAAACTGCTAGAAAAACCCTTGATACGTTGGGCTGTAACATTCAATAAATGTTGGGAGAGGTGGACAGCTCAGTAGCTAGTATGTTTGCTGTCCAAGAATTCAGTTTATTAGGGAGGCAGAAACAGGTAGATACTGGAAGCTCAGTCTATCTAATCAGAACCACCCCTCTACCCCCAAGGAATGATATCTGATGTTTACTTCTGACCTACACATGTACATACACATTTACTTGAACTGCTACACTCGTATGCATACAAACACAAATACAACAAAAAGAAACCTTAGGGACTATTCACTTTAATGATGAAAGTGACCACGTTTTGTTATATCTGATTATAAAATTTCAAACTACATTATTTTAATATTAAAACAAAGTTAGGTTTGGAGGCATGTACCTAGAATCCCAGCATTTGGAGGGCAAGGCAGGAAGGTCACAGGTTGGAGGTCAGTCTGGGATACAGATGGAGTTTCAGACTAGACTGGGCTGCAGAGCAAAACTCCATCTCAAAAATAAATTAGGCCATTTTCTACAAACGTGAGGCAAAACGATTATGATTAAAATAGGTACCTTCCCACATTCTATAAGATTGCAATTTTATTTTGTGCCTTAACAAACAGACCACCTTACCTAGAGCTGGAGGAACCTGACATCCAGTGGCTTATCAGGCTCACAGCAGCCAGCTGACAAGCTGCTGCAGAAACAAACCATTGAACTCACAGAAAAGCACCTACCTTCACTCTTACCGGGAGTATCTTTCTAAATCCATAACAACTAGAAATTCATTTACAATGGTACACCTAGATCATTAATTCTAGAAAAACCTGTGTTCCTTAGGATAGAGATAACTGCGATTGCTGCAGAAAAAGCCACTGTTATCAAATAAGACGCACAAGGCTCAACCCCTGGCTTTGGGGTTATGCCCAAAACTTTGGGAACTTAATTTATTTGTATGTTAGTGGTCTTCTCATTTTGAAATAGACAAACTATTTAAGCCTTCTGAAATTTTAAAACATGGGACTAACTACATACACACATAGTTTCATCATTGGAAGTATCAAGTAGATGACCAACTTTGCCTACCTCATAGGTTATAAAATAGAACACCGCCAGCCACAGAAGATGGTGGCACAGCCTTCCAACCTTCATTCCTCCTTCTCCCAGAAACCACCACGGTTCTCACTTGTACAGCAATTACCCCTTTTGAAGTCTCATCATTTAAGTGATCTGTCCCTACACTAATTATAGGACAGACAAAAAAATGTGGCCTTCCTGTCTTGGCCTCCAAATGTGGGGATTACAGGCTTAAGCCTTTGTTTTAGTAGTAAAAGAACATTAATTTAAAATTTATAAAAAAACGTGATCACTTTTCTCATTGAAGTGGATAGCCCCTAATGTTTCCTTTTGTTAAGCTTGTGTGTGTGCCACTTGAGAGTGGCAGTTAAGTGAATGAGTGTGTGCCTATATAGGTTAGTGGTCAACATCAGATGTCATTTGTCTGGGGCTTTCCTTTGGCTGGAGAGTTACAATTTTACATAATATTATTTGAATATCTTAATGATCTTTAAGTTCTTTCTCTATTCCGTTTCTTATCATATCACTCAATCATTAAAGGAACCAAATTTTCTATGTTTTCCTGTGGTTGGTACGTGTAGCCATGGTGTAGCTCCCTGTCTCATTGTCTCCTCTAATTTTTGAAAGCTAGTAACTGAATCCAGAGGGTGAGCCTACGTATGTCTGATCTCTTTGGCAAATGATTTTCTCTTCTCTGGGACCTCCACAATATGATACTACAATAGCCAAGGTATAACAAACACACTCATTTGTTTATTCAGGGTATAAAATGATAGTTATATAAATTTTCCTTCATTATTTGAGACACTTCATGAAGAGATTTATTTATTTATTTATTTATTTATTTATTTATTTATTTTGCTCATCTATTTTTGGTTACTTGTGACACGTTTCATATAGACAAGGCAGGAAAAACGGCTTATGTGTTTTTAACAAATTTCAAGGCAAGTTGATTTTTCTATAACCCCTCTGGAATAATCAGGTTTTAAGGTACCGTGTATTCAGACATTTTGGACATGTTAATGTTACTTGTTGAAACCGCTGTGTTTTTGAAACTTGAATGGTCCCGTTTGGCCACTGAGGGTCTCTCTAGGATGGCTCTTGGACTCTCCTGACCCAGTTCTGATAGCCACTGAGATTCTTGGATGCCTGATATGAGCAGATGCTCCAGGGTCATTCTTACAGATTTCCTTCCTCAGACCTGGAACCATCATTTCTTACTTCTTTTTGTAGGAATTGGCATTTCCACACCAAATTCTGTGTGAGAACGATGCTCAGAACTAGTATAGCCATTACTAATTATAAGCTTCTCTGAGGACAGAAAAACACACTCATAATCACATTCACAACAACAACAACAACAACAACAACACATAAGCATACAATAAGCAAATAAAATTTAAAGTAAAGGAAATATTTGTTTTTACCGATTATTTGGCGTATTTCTGGCCATTCTCTCTGTACTTCTAGCACAGACTTCAATTTCGCACACAGAGGGACATAATCCATGTAATCTATCAGTATGCGGACAATGCCGCCCACCAGGTGCTTCATCCATGGAACTGTAATAAACTCACAGAACTGAGAAAAATGATAACAGTTAACTTAGTGGTATTTTAATATATTATGTGCATGATCAGTATTATCTGGAAAGTTACTCTTTGTCTTTTTACAAGAAAGAAAATATTCATGATTATGATGAAAAATGAAAAAGAAATGCTATTTGAACTATTATTACTTTGAACTAATAGTACTAAATGCAATTTCATGCTCTGTTGGGATCACAGTGAACATGACATAGAAGATGTTTTTTCTCTAGTCCTAATATTCCACCAAGTGGGCACAGGTAAATAATTGCATTTTAAAATTCTTTGACACCGTGTTTCTTTCCAACCCAAGAAAAGAAATAACCTTGTTTCCTGGCCCTCTTTATGCTTATCTTTCTACAGCAATAAGAAGTAAAAACTGAGAAGCGTATAAGTTAAAATTTATTTTCTTTGCTCTAACCGTCCTCAAATCAGTGACATTTTATAGGTTAACCTGGGAGATTGTGTATTTTACTCAGAACTTAAAATATCCTCCAGAATAGATTATACATTCGGCTATAAAACAAGACTTACTATTATTAATACCAAAGCCATTTCAATTACATTTTAGGACCACAACGGTATATATCTAGGAATCAGAAACAGGAAGAAATTTGGATATTTTATAAATAACTAAAAGTTAAACAACATACTCTTGATCAACTTTGGCAGTCGATGAATAAATCAAAAGGATTTAAAAAAAAAAAAATCAAAACTTAACGATTCCTGAGAAAAATGAGTTGAGGTACTGATCCAAAAGAAGAGGAAAAGGAACTCACCGGATTGTCTTTTATTATGCAAGACGTCCATCCTGGCAGTCCCTCCTCCTCTATCTCTGACCACACAAATGAATTTCCAAAGATGTCTCCATGCATGCAGTCAAAACATAGCTCCACTTGGTAGCCATTATTCAGCAGGAGCCTCAGCATAAGCTCGTCATTTAGGGCATACTGAATGGCGCTGGGGAAGCGAGTGTCATTCACATGCATAAAATAACAATTGACGTCAGCCCCATAGGAGAGAAGCAGCCGTACGATTTCATGTCTATTGGCCCTCACTGCCACAAGGAGACAGTTGAGGGGATCTAAGTTGGGGTCTGCACCTGCCGCCAGAAGGACTTCTGTGCAGTGCACATCATTATTAGAGACAGCAAAATAGAGTGCAGTCTTTCTCTCATCATCGTAGCTCTGGGAAATGTGGTCGGCAAGCAGGGCGTTGACATCAAAACCTTTATCGATGAGCAGTTCGAGGCACTGGGCGTTTTGTCCGTCTGCTGCTGAATGAATTGGAGTTAGGCCGCTTTTCTGAATTGCGTGTTTGGATGTTACTGGGATAAGTAATTTCAGAGCACTAGAGGGGGAAAAAAAACCTCCTTAAGTACCCCATTGCATAAAGAAAATCAAATAATTAAATAAAACATCCTCATTGGACAAGTGAGTCCACTTTTGTTTAGTTTTCTATATTTCCTCCACATAACTTTGTGAGACTTGCTTAACCTATGGGAGCCCAGAGACTCCTGTTTAATTTACTGTGATTTAGTTGAGTGCTGATTTAGTTTCCCATGCTAAAACTTCTCAAGGAACATCCCAGATCTTCCATGTTTGGTTCTAGGTTTGAGTCCTCAGGGTTCTCCCACAGTTCTGAGTTCTTGACAGTAAAGCTTGTAAATCAATAGATGTGATTGCAAAAATTGTCCAAGAGAGTCATCGGCTTGTGATGGCGTAGAAGCACACTGAATAATCCTGACTAAAAGCCATGCAGTCTTGGCAAATGACTTGCACAGCATAAGCATAACACTTTGCTTTAAAAATGAACAACATAAAGGTTTAAGGAGGAGCAGGACTTGTCCAAGGTCCTACGTTCCATGTGAAAGGAAGGGATGGAGCTTTAATCTTTTGATTCTTATTAATTCTTTCTATTTTATTGATTCTTAAGCCATCTACTAGTATTACCCATGCACCTTCTGTCTCCTATATAGCTCACAATGAATTCTTAGTGAAAAGCAGAATCTTCAGTATTCCCTCATACTTGTATCCCTCCAGATGAAATAACTGTTCCTAGCTCATCTTTCTAAATACATGTGATGAATGCTTGTGAATTTCACACTTCACTAACCATGTAGACACTCAGGAGAGCCACAACCAAGGATAACTTGATCTCCTGTGCCTAATTCAGAGCTCTCATGTGTGAATTTATGAACACTGGGAGTAAATCCAGGTAAACTTTAACAACATGTCACTTCACATCAATTATGCGTCACTGATCCCTTAACTTTGCCAGTGTGGCTACCAGAAATAATGAAGCCAAGCTGTCTCATCGTTTTTGAACTTGTAACATATTTTTAATTTCTTAAAATCATCTTCTCTTAGTGGATAGTTTCATGTTGTGATTCAAGGTTTCAATTACTGTGTTGCTTATAACATGCTGTGGTTGAAAATTCCACTCAATATAAGTTACAATGATTCTTTTCTATTTAGCAATATATTCACCATTATAGTATCATGTACATCCTGCAAAGCTAGGAAATGGCTGAATTACTACAGGGTATCGTAACAAATTCTAACCCTCAGTCAAGGGCAAAATGTTCAGAGACTTTGTAGTCATTTGTTGAACACTTCTTTTTTTTTTTTTTAAATATAGAAATGCCAGTTGGTAAAGATTTCTCAGTTACAACTTTATTCCTCTACAAGGAATACTTTTTATTTAATATTATAAATGCATTATGTGAAGGTCAAGAGTATAGAATGAAAGAGGAAAAGCTATGAAATCATTTACAGGCATTGAAATAAAAAAATGTGTGGAAATTTCCCTTTGAAATTTGGGGAGTATCATATAACAAGAGATTGTACTGTACACATGCCTTCGTGTTTTTATAACTTAAAGTGATCGCCTCAATATGTTACTTACAGATAATGTCCCTCGTAGGCAGCTCTGTGTATGGGAAGGTGCCCTGCTCTGTTGGGCACATTGCCGCTTCCTCCGTACTTCAGCAGGAGGGAGATGCAGTCAGGGTTTCCTCCTCCTGCTGCCTCGAATAGCACAGATGCCCCATCATCCGCCAAAGCAAACACATCACCACCTGGCGGTGTAAAGCACGTGGCTTAGACGGCTGAACAGTGTTAAGATAGTCTGTTAGAGTAGTCTGTCGGGTTTTTTTCTATCTGATAAAAGCTTACCTGTTCAATAACAGCTAAGCAACATGTTTCGTTTCATGAAAATTTCAAGGAGAGGGAGTCACAAAGACATGAGTCAAAACAAATCAGTAACCACAATGGACACGTGCTTTAAGCAATATGATCATGAGACTTCTCAATTTGATGAAAACAGGTAGCATTCTTTCAATTCAAAAGTATTTATGGATACCTACAGGGTGCAGATAGTGTGAGTGTGTGTGGCCCTAAGCTGAATAAGCCTGAGCAAAGGAGCTTAAAGAGCAAATGAAGGGTAACTAGAAAACATGCAGTATTGCTGGCTGCAGTGACAGCTTTAGTAAGATACATACCATAAAGAGAAGAGAACCATCTTTGATAATAGACCTACTGCTTACTTCATGAATTGGGATAGGGTTTTTATGTATCTCTGTTTCTTCCTCTGTTAACTAATGTAGCTTGTTCCCTGGGAACTATGTGGTGATTCAATGAAATTCCATTGGGAAACACAAAAATGCTAATTTTCACTCGTACAAGATCCTTTGGGGATCTCACGATTTACTTATGAATGAGGAGTCTGGGGATTGGGCATGTAAGTAGACAAGGGTTTCATAGGTAGTAGGTGGAGCAAGGATGTGGCAGTTAGGAATTGAGTTTCTTTCTTCCTGGCTGTAGAGTTGAAGGATTTGAGGTCTGAGAGGTAGGGAATGACACCGTCTTTTGGAGAGATTGGAAAAGGATTTACGAGAATGTCTCGAGAGACTCACGTTGAACTTTTCTGAATATTATCCTAAAGGAGAACCAGGATCTGACCTAAATTGATGCAGAGAGAACACCCATATTTTATTTTGCCTGGAGTGCAATATGCAGGGTTGGAGTAGTGAAGCATAAACCTGGAAAAACAATTCTGATTATCAAAAGCCATTGCAGTGGTGATTTGAATAGAATAGATTACTGATGCTGCCCTTGAGCAAGAGGCACTGAGTTGTAGTATAGTATGGATTCTATGACAGATCTGGAGAGTAGTTGGCAAATGATCACATTGGTCCAGGGAAGATGGGAAGGACCTGACTGAGAAAGGCAGACAGATAGCAGCATGAAGATAAGACAGACTTCGGAAGTTTGCAAACAGTTGGGTTTGGGAAAGAAAGTGATAGAAGATTTATAAATAAATCCAACCCATATTATTATTATTTATAAATAATCCATCCCAGTTAAGAGGGATGGTGACAGCAGCAAGTGGAAGAGAGAGGAGAAATTCAGCACAGATGACAGTAAAGGCCTTCCCAAATCTATGTGAAAACTAGGCTGCCTCTAGAGAAAGCAATGGGGGCTGGTCTTGCAGATCTCTGGTGGTCATACTGAATAGAGCTTATGTGGTGAAATAGGGGTTTAATGAAGGGCTAGGATAAAGCCCCACCCATTTATACTCAGAAGAGAAGGAGGAGCCCACGTGAAATGAAGAGAGTCTTTCTGAGAGCGGGACAGAGTAACTGACTTCACATACCTTTGTGAATAAGGTGTTCTAACACATCGCAGTGGCCATACTCAGCAGCAACTCCTAAGGGTGTCACTCCGAATCCATCTTGCAGGTGGACATTGCCTCTGTGATTCAGTAGCAGAGTGATAATATCTTTGCGGCCTTGCTTAGCTGCTTCATGCATAGCTGACCATCGTTTGACACAGGGCTGGTCAAGGCTGGTATTGTATTTAATCAGTGCAGAGACCATGTCATAGGAGCCCCTCTTTATAGCTTGAACAGGAACATTAATATGAAGTTGCCTTATCAACATGAGGACTTTATATGGAACTAATTTATTTAAGCTAACATCAAAATAGGTAGAAACCATTCCGTTTCTTCTATAAAAGGATATTGTATTTCTCATGAGCTTTTGCTTTCTCATGCTCAAATTTCTATTTGTGCAGTCTGAGTCTTCAGGAGTCAGAGTGGGTAAGAATTTCACGAAAAATGTTCATCACCAAGATAGAATTTTGTATGTACCCATTCCAAACTTCAGTCTCTTCCACCCCCCTCAAAATGAGAACATGCTAGGTACGGTGTACAAATTAAATAATGTATGTTAACAATTTTGTATAGTACCTCAGTATAAAATATTAGCATGATAAATTATTCTTAGTATTGGTTGCTATTATTTCTAGGATGCTGGTCCTCCATAAATAAATATTTATCAGGTTTCTTCCCCATTGAAACAAATATTTTTCCCTACCAAAGATAGTATTCATCAGCAAATTGTACTTCAGACAAGGAATGGGTGAAGAGCCGGACCCTTCTGCAGGAGAGGGGTGTGAAGTGCACTTCTTCCTCTTACACTACCTGCTGATAACTTGCCTCTTCCTGCGCTTCTGCCTTCCACTGTGCTTCTGAGGTACTGACCTCATCCTAACTGCTGTTACTGCCAGGAGGGGTGGGCTTGAGTTTATCTTATTGCTATTGTTTCAGATTTTTAAATTTTAGGGGGAAAAAAAACCTCATGATAAAGAGTCTCTTCCCTTTAAGGTGCCACCTTTCTGCTTCACTCTGGGAGATTCTATTATCATGATTAACCTTTCCCCATGAAAAAAGAAAAACAGTGTATGCAGGGGATCTTCAATAAAAGTAATTTCTTAAAATTTATATTTTCACTTCCTCTTTAATACTTTGGAAGAATGTATTTTCTATAGAAATAATAATTACAAAAGTGGCGATTCATCCTTTACAGATAACCTGTAAAGACTGTCTAAACTAATAACCAACTGAAATAATTAAACCCGTAAGGCACATTATTAGTCTAATGTAGCTGATAATAAAATATGGGCTTATGTATAGTTTTATGCATACTCTTTTATCTGTGGGTATCTATATACAAATTCTATTGTATATGAAAATCAGATTTCAATTGCTTTATTAGAAGTTATATGGTTTACATATTCAGATTTTAATTAGAATTGTATTTAATTAGAATTAGTATTATTTAAGATATCCTTGGAAATCTGTGGCTTGCTGGCTTCCTCTTTTTATTTCTACTTTGTCATTTTCTCTCTTTTTCTTAATACATGAGTTTCATTAGTAGTGTACATAGGCTCTCCAAGTGATTTTCTGACTCAGAAAATGCACAGGGAAGGGAGCGCTAAGATTTCTGGGTAAGGACTGAAAAAGTGAGAGAAGAATGAGTGGAGGAGGGTGCACTTTGATCTGTGAGGTAAACTGTCAGAAGCAGCATGAACTGACATGTGAAGGTGGAGAGTCATGGAGAACAGAGACCAGTGGATCTGCGACCCCAGAACAAGCAGTTCTCCTTGCTTCTTCCATAACCAGCTGGGTTGGCTAGGGTAAGCATGGCGATCCAGCAGAGGAAAGGTGACACCACATCCCCTGGGTGAACACAGAGTCCTTCCAAGGGCAAAAACCATAGTAAGTGTCAGATCGCCACAAATCTGATACTTGTGGTATCACATACTTGATGAGTGGTAACTCATCAAGGAGCGCTAACACGACTGTATTCGATCGAGCACTACAGGTCAGAGCCAGCTGGCTGAGCGAGAGGAAGGGTCCTGGGTGGATTTAAGGTTATTTTATTTTTGTCATCTGAACATCCTTCATGAATAGACACAAAGATGAAGGATTAAGTCCAGAAAGACATTAAAATGGAATTACATAGAGAAAGGACCATTCCCCCTCTTATCTCTCCTTTGTGTGTTAATGATCCATGAGCAGCAAATTTAAAAGTAGTCCAAGAGCAAAATTGATAAACTCACATGGAAGATCCATTTTCTTATAAAACTCCTATTGATGCTGTCTCTATATTTCTCAGGACAGTTCAGGCAATGAAGGTCCTGAGTTTTTGCAGATGTAATGACTTATTAAAAATTCCCTTAATTTACTTGCAGTATGTGCTTTCTTTGTAGCATTTACATTAATTTTCCACTTACGTGTATCTAGCTCTTCAACAAGTTTTAAGCAAAAGAGTAATCAATGTCTTTAAATCTGGAATTCCCAGCAAGGCATCCAGTTTAATATGACTTCTCTTTTCTTGGGGAACTATCACGTGTGAGGATGTAAAGCCCCCTAACACAGCTTCGCAGCCAAGATATAAGTCCGCAGATCTCAAGTACCAAACCCCAAATTCTCACTCCATCCACATGTCCCTCAGAAAAGCCAACGTTATCTTGGGGCATACCCAGTCAATCTTACCTCTTTCTTCTTCAGTCATCAGATCCCATTTGTTGGTATTGTTTATTTGTTTGGGTTGTTTTGTTTTGTTTTTCAGGACAGGGTTTCTCTGGGCTGTCCTGCTTTCCTGTTCTGGAGACCAGCCTGGCCTCAGACTCAGAGGTCCACCTGCCCCTGCATCCCTAGTGCTGGGATTAAAGGACATGGACCACCACCGCCTGGCCAGTCATCAGATTCTTATTAAACATTAGTAGGGGATGAAGATTGAGAAGCTGATGCACAGCAAGTTTCAATCGCCGCCCTCTCTGCACTGTAAGCTCTTAATAGGGGCCGACCTCAGTATTGCCCACAGCGTCTCCTCTTCTCGTCAGTCTCCTTTGACTGTTCTGATGGAGAACTAGTGTTCCTCTTTCTGTCATCCTCTCTCTAGCATGTTCTCTGGCAGCATCTTGCACACACAGCTCTCCCTTTCAGCTTGACCCCATCTGGAGGGTATTCCTTTAGATTTGACACCTATGGTGTCACTGAACTAATTTAGGACCCTCCTGGTTTTCTGTACATTAAGAATTAAACTACGTGGCCAATTTTCATGATGCTTTTCCTGGGACAAAATAATGAAATTCATGGGCAGGGGAACTATAGCTGGGAGCATAGAAAGGTTGAGGAAGGGTAGGCATTCAGGCCAGATTTTAGCCAGTGCTCAGTGGTTTCTAAAAAACACTTATGAAATATTTATATTTGTTTCAAAATTCCAGAAAAAAAATCATTTACCAATCAGAAGAGGCGTCTCTCCTTTGTCATTTTTGGTGTTGGGCCAGACCCCTTTCTCTAGCAACGTCTTGACATTTTCCACCAGACCAGCTTTGACTGCCAGAGTCAAGGGTGTTTCTCCACCACAGGTCTTGAATTCCCAGAGTGTCTTATAGGATGCTGAGACATGAAAGCATTTTGTTGAGAAGTTAAAAAACCACATCTGCTTTTGTGATTTTTATGTAAATCAGAATCACCTAATAGTATACACATAATATCGATTCAAATAGTTAATGATAAATGAAATGATAAGAGAAGGCACAATAAGCTGACTTGTGACCTAGGACACACTTTTGTCAATCCCATGTGGTGACAGTAACTTCCTACCAGCCTGGACAGCATTCTCAGGTGACCAGAAGCAAAAGTGCAATTGCAGGGGCCACAGCTTGTGCTAGACTTTCATTCTGCCTTTTATTTTTGCTTGTTATGTTCAGTTGGTACGGCAATAATGTCTCCACTTCTGCTCTAGTTTTTGAGTGTTTTCTTACCATCCAGCACAGTCTCCAGTATCTGTGGAATGGGTTGGACTACAGCTTCATGCAGTGGGAACCATCCTTTCTCATCTGCTTCTTCCAGTGCATACTTACGTTGCACATACTCCTGGAGCTCAAAAATGCGACCTACACAAAATGAGGGACGCATTACACACTGGCCCTGGCAAGGTGGGAACGCTCACTTCTACCCCCTTGTAGCATGCATGCCCACTCACCTTGCCTTATGGCCTCCACAAGCTTTCTGTTTTGATCACTTAGCTGTACCAATCTAGCAGAGAATAAGAAAAGCAATCAAGCCTCCTTTGTCCTGGTGATGCATTTTTGAGGATCTAAACAATAAACTTTAGTTCTTATAAACATGTATGTAATAATATCAATTTTCAAGAAAATCATCTAGCTGATTTTCTCCACTTGAAAATTTCTCCGAAGCGAGACACAGAGTACACTAGCAAAAAGAGCAAAGTACAGGATTAAGAGGGTTTTTTTTGGGGGGGGGGTCTCTCCAAGTAATAGAAGTAGGATAAATGACTGGAGTCGGAATCAAGGGGTTGGGTGCAACTTATAGCCCGACTTCATGACTCTGGGAAAGTGTGCTAGCCTTTCTGTGTGTTGTTTTCTTCATCTGGCTGGGGTTAGATCAGAAGACTCCTCCTACTTTCAAAACTTTGTGTTTAATAAATGTTACCTGGCTCTTAGTAATTGCTGAGACGTACTGGGGAGTTTATGGCCCACGTGCATGTTAGAAGTATTTAACCAATTGATCAACAGGCAGAGCATTTACTGAATATACTCCCGTTCAGTGGCCCAGCAGTCAGGAGTTAAGCTCATAGGGCAATTGTGTGGTACATTGCTTCTTAAATGGAAACAGGAACTTCATAACAAAGGTATTAGCTCTACTAAGCAGAAGCATCTGCTAACATGACAGATTTCTGAAGGTCATGTGCCGGGCTCTCAGAGTCAAAAATCGGTCTGAGGTTTCAACACTATGAAAAAGTTTAAAGACCATATGTTTTATATAACATGTACCCTTTTAAAAGTTAAAAGATTTATATTGACCTAGTTTCATGTTCATTTTCAAAAGTTTGAAATAGAAGAGTTGGAGAGATAGCTGGTAAAGCGCTTGCTGCATAGGCATAAGGACCTGAATTCAAATCCCCAGCCCATTCCTGTAATCCTAGGGGGAGACAAGAGGATGCCTGGGGCTTGCTCAGCTAGGCAGTCTAGCTAAATGCCAGATACAGTGAGAGGTCCCATTTAAACAGAAAGGTAAGAAGAAGAGACTCAATATTGACCTCTGACCTTGCCAGAGGTGTGTGCAATGGTGCTCATGAGTGCACGCACACACACACACACACACACACACACACTGCACACATGCACTGCACACACACACTGCACACACACACTGCACATACACACTGCACACACACACTGCACATACACACTGCACACACACACTGCACATACACACTGCACACACACACACACGTGCACTTCATACAGCTCAAAAGCAATAATTTTATAGCAATGAGAATACTCATACATACTAGTAAGTTCCAGACCAGAAAATTCTAAACACGATAATAGAATGTAAAGGTTAACAAAGGCCTAATTTTTCATTATGTGTCATGTATAACAAGTACTTATTTTTGCAGTTTTAGATTCTATTGTTACTATGCTTGCAACATCAATTTTATGTATGTTTGGTTTTTTGTTTGTTTGTTTGGGTTTTTTTGTTTTTTTGTTTTTGTTTTTGTTTTTGTTTTTCGATACAGGGTTTCTCTGTGTAGCCCTGGCTGTCCTGGAACTTACTCTATAGAACAAGCTGGCTCGAACTCAAAAATCCGCCTGCCTCTGCCTCCCAAGTGCTGGGATTAAAGCGTGCGCCACCATTGCCTGGCTTATGTATGTTTTAATGTGTCTACTCACAAGAGTTAGCTGACAGGGTGGCAGCTAGCATACATACAGACCTCTGTCTATTTTTACACTGTTATCACAAATGTGTTCAAACTCTGCTCATTGTCCCTCTTAAGTTCACATGAATTTAGATTATAGGCAATCTCCAAACAAATTCAGCTATGGATTTCCCACTTAGGAAATTTCCATTTTCTACATGAGATGCATATTTGTAGAACAAATTATTAAAATATCTGCAAAGTTGACATTTTTAAGTTGTTAGGCATCACATCATAAAAAGAGTATGTGTGTTGTGGGGGGAATAAACATTTCTATAGAGGAGGACTGATTCTCACAGCAAATGACTGCCATAAAGAAATTTGTTTAGAGTAGTTGGTTAGAATGCTACCTTTTGGGATGGAATACAGCCTGGCTTGCTTCAATGGATTCCTGAATACAGAGCTGAAGGTCATAACTTGCAAGATGGTCATCGTTAGAATCATCATTAATATCCATATCTGCAAATAATTTTAAAAGAGTTGATTTCTTAGTCTCAACAAGGATTCAGAGCAATAGGTGCAATTAACATAACAAATGCAAAATGAAAAAAAAAACAATGTATTTACCTTCTCTTGGTAGATACACACAAATACCTAAGATCTTAATCCATGTATACATAAGCTCCATTGTATTAACTTTAGAGGTTCCATTGAAACTTTAATTACCAGCCCCTTGAGTGTTTACATTTTCTAACTTTGACTTTCCAGTACTGTCTCTAGAAGGGCCCACGGTCTTTCATCATGCTAGAATCCAATGGATACTAACCCAGGCTCATTATTTTACATAGCACTTTAGAACCTTAGAACTCAACTGGAGCAAAGGGGATCAGTCAGCACAGATCCTTTCTTCTACAGCCATCGGATGTCTGCTGCTCTCAGAACATCAGTGGCACATTTGAGATGAGGACCATCTTAATGTCTCTTATACTTGGGACTAGCACCTCTGTAGATGCCCATTAATTCCTCTGACCATTTCTGTCCACCTGTCACAAGCCACTGCTTTTCACCAGCCTGTCTCCCCTGAGGATACTATACAAAATGAAAATAAGTACTCACTGTGCTTTTAAAAAAGATATCTAAAAAACAAATAAACAAAAAAGTTATCTATTAGAAAAGTAACTCTCTCTCTTTAGTGTTAAGTCAGCTCCTTTGGTGAAAGGCAGGAAATTTAGTTTAGTATAAAAGCTGAAAATAGTCCTACAGTGGGGTGACTAAGCAATATGAAATTATCATTAGTTAGCAGTTCTGCCAAGCCCAATGCATTCCTTCTGACATTTGACACAGCACTGAGCTTTTTTAAGGGGAGAGACAGAAGCAAGGTCTGCAAGCGATTTCCAGACACAGTTGACTTGGGCTGTGCATGTTCTCAGCTTTCAAGGTCAGATAACCTTAAAAGACAGATCGAAATATGCGGATAGCCAAGGTCTCCAATCTCAGGACAGACTGCACCGAGCCTGTAACATTGTGAGGATTTTGTTCGTTTTGCTGTAATGAGCCTTGTTTGGTCATATACCCTTTTGTAGTACCAGAACTCAGGAGGCTGAGATAGGAGGTTCACAAGTTTCAGGCCACCTTGAGCTGCAATGATGGGACTTTGTCTCAAAACATCAAAACAAACAAAACAACAACAACAACAACAAAAATACTGTTCTGGATAAGCAGCCTTACAACTGTTTTGGAACAGGACAAAGAGGGCAGACGAATTTGAGAAGGTCCCACGCTCGACTGATCATACTCCCCAATGCTGACCTAATTGTCTCCTTGCAGGCCAGTATGCATACCGGAATCTTCTTCACCAAATAGATTCAAATGGTACATATTTATCTATTACAAACTGGCCTATTGCCTCTTGACCATCGACTGTAAGTACACAAGATCAGAGAACTAGTGTGGAACTTCAGTGTCTGGAGATGAATGTCTGAATGATCTGGGGTCCCCACATGGCCCTTGAATGGTGAGTGAAGGAGATAATAAATGCATGAGGAGTATCTAGCTCTTCCTTGGTCTTACAACTGACCATTTCTCTCAGGAATGCAGTTCTTCTTCCAATGGAACAAATTAACTGCTGACTTTGGATCTGGCTTCATTTTTCCTCTGCTCTGTGTTTTTTTTTGCATCTGCTGCTTTCTTCAGAAGGCTGTCTTGGCTGCTCTGCACCCTGGTCCCCACTGCCGCAAGCCTGGTCCAGGAGGCTTCCTCCAAAGCAGTCCTTATTGGAATTCTCCGCTTCCTCTCTCACCCTCTTTCTGTAAATATCTCTTCTTATGCGACATTTTCCTGCCATTTGAATTTGCATGCATTCCATATTTGCTTTGCAAATTCTTCAAATACTTGTGTTTTGTTCTCACTGGGCTATTGCCTTCCTGAGAGGGAACAAGCCACTTTCTCTTTCTCAGTGCTGGGGACTCAGGGCTTGACAAGGCAAGGCAAGCACTAAACCCCACCCTTGGCCACACTTTTTCTTTTATAGCATTTTGATTTCCCCACCCCTAATTTATCTGCTCACCAAAGTGTCAAATGACTTCTCTTTGTGGAGACAGGAAAAGTTCCTGACACATTTTCTTTTTTAAACGAGTATGCACTGAGTTCTTCGGACAACAAAATTACATAATACCGTTAACCCTTAAGCCCTGCTGCTTTTCTTGCTGATGTGACTGCAGACACGGGGTTATGGAATTAGTCTGTGATGTAGTGCCCCTAACCTGTTCAAATACCCAGCTGAAATCTAACCCTGATTGAAATGTGGGCAACCAGTGCTTGAAACACTGCTTGCTCCTCAGAGGCTAGAGTTGGTCTGTGAAACAGGTCCCTAACATTTTCAATAGTGTTTTAAACATCATCAAGAGGGATGTGACCAGCTGGGCATGGTGGCCCACTGCTTTAGTCCCAACACTTGGGAGATAGAGGCAGGTAGTCTATGAGAGTTCCAAGACAGCCAGGGCTGTTACACAGAGAAGCCCTGTTTCAAAAACAAACAAACAAACAAACAAACAGGGAATGTTATCAATATTCCTAGCTGTTTTATAGCCATAATAAAAAAAAACCTGGTAAAATCATGGGGAAACCATGACAGAACAAGCCCACCTTACAGGCTGTCTCCAGAAGAACTGACAGTTTAGATGACTAGAAGTTCAATGTAAGTACAGTCTGGTGTCAGAATAGACATGAAGAGGTGTCATTGGAATGGCCTGAAGGTATGAAGACAAATGAGGAAGATGAGAAAGGCAGGTAGAGAGTGACTGTTCTGTATTGAAAATTTGAAATGACTAGGCTGATGGATCAATGGGAAATTATTAAAGAAATTGCTGCTCTAGGATATGAAGAAAATGATGGCATTTTGGCATCAAATATCTTAATTCTCAGTCTAGAGAAACGACTTGGCCCTCTATTAAGAAGGTCATTCCCATTGTTCTGGAAACAGTCACTCCCTCCCCTCTCTCTGTCTCTGTCTCTGTCTCTGTCTCTGTCTCCTCTCTCTCTCTCTCTCTCCTCTCTCTCTCTCTCTCTCCTCTCTCTCTCTCTCTCTCTCTCTCTCTCTCTCTCTCTCTCTCTCTCTCTCTCTCTCTCTCTCTCTCTCTCTCTCTCTCTCTCTCTCTCTCTCTCTCTCTCTCTCTCTGTATGTGTGTGTAGGCCAGCGGCCAGCAGTCAAAGCTGGCTATCTTCCTCTGTGGTTCTCACATTATTTTTGAGAGAGACCCTCTTACTGAACCTAAAGCTCACAGTTTCTGACAGACTAGCTGGCTATTGAGCTCCCAGGATCCAGATGTCTCTTTTCAGCATCGAGGTTGCAGATGTTCATCAACATGCTTGGTGTTTTATATGGGTGCTGGGGATCTGAATTTGCATTACAGGCACCTACTGCCTACTAATTAATTTCCCAGTCTCAATGGCAAGAGAATTTTATGTGAATTGATTTCATTTACAATACTTGTTAACCTTGCTAAGGGTAGAAACACAGTTAATGGCAAATTATGGATTCTTTCTCTGAAGGGATCTGCCAACTTTGAATATAAATTTAACTCATGAACATGCTGAAGCTCTTTTATGTTTTAGATACTGTTTCCAAAAAAAAAAAAAAACTAGCTAAATTCCATATTTCTAAATGCTAAGTCCCAAATGTTTAGTTAAGACTTAAACAGTTATCAATTTGTTTTACAGATGGGCTGAGTTGCATCCCAAGTTTAGATGTGGAGAAAAAGAAGTCTGGAGACTATGCAAACTATAGAAAGTGTTTGCAAAGATATAGGATAGGGGGAGTACCATAAGCCACGAATCATGGAGGGCTGGCTTTGTCTCAGTAACCTTGCAAAGCACTTTGCACACACACCTGTTTTAAAATCCTTATTCTAACTGTATGTTGTAAGCATTATGGATCACTGCAGATGAGCGGAAGTTGAGCCTTATCCATTGAAACTCTCAGAGCTGACAGCAGAGCCTGAGTAGAAGGAGGAGGATACACTCTTCCCAGGCCTTTCAGAAGCTTCACTCTGTTGCTTTGAACATAAAACACTTTGATCCTGTTCTTGACAGTCAGCTCTCAGTGACAATAACTTCCAAAAATAAGCACCAGCTTCTAAAGTCACCTAAATCATTTGCTTTGGCTCTGCATGGGGAGGTTTTATGTTGCGTAGGGTGGTCTGAGGTTTCCTAAGCTTGTCTTCATTCCGTACTTTTTGTTTTGGAGTCAAAACATCACTGTCTAAAAAATAGGATCAGGATGCCAGTTGGTGCCTGACTGGAGTGGTCAGGAGGTTGGGATGGTGTTGCAAGGCACACTGAAGGAGAGAGTACCAGGGCAGGGTGTCACCTTGCATCAGATTTTCTAAACCACCTCCCATCTGCACTGACACCTCACTGTCAAGGCCGTTGGTAGTTTTGTGATACCCCTCAGAGCATTCCTTGAACTAACTAATTTGCTAACTCCTCTGTTGTGAAGTCATGGCTTTTGCTTTTCAAAAAACAAGGATGAAAAACAGCCAACTTTTTCATGAACTCTTTCATAGGTTTACTCCTGATTACATCCAAATTTGTTGGCACAACTGCCAAGACTCTGTCTTGGGCATAACAAAACAAAAGTTCTATCAGTCGATAACAAGGGAGGGGCGAGAAGCAGCTGAGTGGACAGTTGCTTCCACTATGCAAGGAAAGGCTTTGTCCATAAATAACATACTGCCCTCAGCACCTGTCAATCAATATCATCCTGTGGCATTAGTGGGAGAGTCTGTTCTTTAGGGAACATTGTCCCCTCTTCCAGTATCCTTTTTAAGATGCCAGTAGCAGGTGGACATTGTGGCACACTCCTCTATTCCTAGGTAGGATCTAGATGACTGATGCAGCCATCTCTGAGGTCAGCCTGAGCTACATAGCAGAGATCACTTCAAAAACCAAGAAACAGATGAACAAACCAGAAGTAAAATGCCTGGGGCATCGTGTTGGTCTCCACTATAGAGCCAGGATTTCTAGAAGGAGTTTCAGGAGGGGCACGTGTGGAAAGATGGCAGATGGTCATAGGCTGACATACCAAGGGAGGTGAAAAAGAACCCTAAAAAATAAATTATGTCTTCTTTCTCTTATGCAAGTGTAGCCCATACTCAGACCCCGGATTTCCAAAGGAGTACAGGTATCTGTTGTGTGGAATGCTAAGCCTAGTTAACAGAGGGATTTCCCGATTGGTGAGCTGGTCTCTTGCCATCCCAGAGACAATCATGGGCAGTTACTCTACCAGAGGGAAGGCAAGGGTTAAGTTGGAACATTTTCCAATTCTTGGTTTTATTAAGAAAATTAATTATTATAATTATTTTAAATGTTGTTTATTTTTATTTATCTTCATTATGCAATTTGTATTCTTAATTTTAAGAACATAACAAAATAATGTATTTTTATGATTTTGATGCTTATTAGTGGTCATTCACTGTTGTTTTCCCAGAGTCCCTTAGTACTAAGTAGCAAACTAGATACGTGGTTTTTAATTGCTGATTTGAGCAATGGAGTTCACTAGTCCTGAAGAGGTAAGAGAGAAAGTAATACCTATCAGAATTGGGCTTCTCTTCACAGTCACATGTGATCCTTGTTTACAATTAACACAGTATAACCAACATCATTTCTTTATGGCATTTGCCTTTTCTATAAAAGAAAGTCTATGGATGATGGGAAGAACTAGATAGATCCAAATAGTGTCTTTATTTCTTAATGGTACAAGATGTCCTTCTGGCACATGTAACACACACATACACACAAATGCAGACATTAGTCCAGAAAACAAACATTATTTTCGTGTTGCCTCAAAGATATATAACTTTATATTTTGGAAAAAGAAATAAAAAGGCAGATAAGACAATAAATCCTCATGTGATGGCTAATATACAGTGAGAATTTAGTAAGAAATGGCTAAAAGAATATATACATAGACAAACTACCTTTAAGATAAGACTGGAAGTAGATTTATCTTGTCTTTTTTTTGCATTATACATACCTTTTTTGGGGATTGGGGCCCAAGTCACTTTCAGTTTGGGGACTTCACTGATTAATATTTGGTTTCTGTGTAAATTCTCTATTGGTAGGGCCTGCTCCACCAGTTTGGTTCATCTCTAGTTTCACATACCAGAAGGAGATTATTTTCCTCTCCGTTAATTTCTAAGTCGAAATCATTTGTGACAGAAAAGTAGGAGGAAGCATGCTAGTTCCCGGAAGTGATTCAGAGTGTAGGAAGGAGTTCTCCGTCTCAGGGTGGAGGAAGGAGTTCTCCGTCTCAGGGTGGAGGAAGGAGTTCTCCGAGCCTATGCACGTGGACTTTGCAAGCAAGCAAGCTCACAGGAAAGGGGAGAGCCCTGCATGAAGGATGACTGATGGATGGAATAGCTTCCCTTACCCTCGAAAGCGATCACAGTTAAAAATCTTTTCTTTATAACTCTCCATCTAGACATCTATCTTACAAAAATGATCAGGGTTGAAGGAAAAGACATATACGTGGGAATGTTTATATCAATTTAAAGAGCCAAAACTTTAGAAACAACTCAAATGACCAATGTTAATGAATGAGAAGGAAACAGTGACACACACACACAATCAATAGAATATAATAAAGTTATTAAAATTAATATATCATACTCAATAGTTATGAATTAACCATATATAATCAGATGCTTTTAAGAAAAGGAGACTGGGGTGGTTTTTTTGTTTTTGTTGCTGTTGTTTTTTTGTTTGTTTGTTTTTTCAAGACAGGGTTTCTCTGTATAGCTCAGGCTGTCCTGGAACTCACTCTGTAGACCAGGCTGACCTCGAACTCAGAAATCTGCCTGCCTCTGCCTCCCAAGTGCTGGGATTAAAGGCATGTGCCACCACTGCTTAGCTGATTTTTTGTTTGTTTGTTTGTTTAATTCCCTCAGTTTTATTAAGGTAAAGAAAAATAAGATATAAAATCGCATATCTTTAGGACTCAGTATTACTTTTCCTCAGTATTCTATTACATAGTGTTCTAGTGTTCTATTGTGATAGAACAATGACCAAGATAACTGTCTTAGTTAGGTTTTTACTGCTGTGAATAGACACCACGACCAAGGCAGCTCTTATAATAACAGCATTAAATTGGGGCTGCCATACAGGATCAGAGGCTCAGTCCATTATCATTAAGGTGGGAGCATGGCAACATCTAGGCAGGCATGGTGCAGGAGAAGCTGAGAGTTCTACATCTATAGGCTGCTAGGAGAAGATTACCTTCTAGACAGCTAGGATGAGGGTCTTTTTAAAATTTATTTTATTGTATTAATTTTTTTAGGACGAGGGTCTTAAAGCCCACTCCCACAATGACACACGTACTCCAACAAGGCACTTGAACAAAACCACACCTCCTAATCGCGGCACTCCCTGGGCCAAGCATATACAAACCATCACAGTACCTTATAAAAGGAGAGGTTTATTTTGGGCTTAGGATTCCATAGGAATAAGAATCTATTACCACTGTGGCAGCAAAGTGTGGCAGCAGGCACGAGAGGCAGCAGGAACAGCTGAGAGTTCCCATCTCAAACCACAAGCAGGAACTAGGAACAAACTTGAAGCGGATCTAGGTTTTTAAGTTGTCAAAGCCAGTCTCCAGTGACACACTTCCTCCAGCAAGGCCACACCTCCTAATCCTACCCAAACAGTGCCACAAAGTCTGGACTGAGTATTCAAGTGCTCAAGAATATGGGAAACATCTCAGGTACACAAACCACCACGGATCCATAACTTGAAAATTCAATACTCATATGATTTACTCACCACAGTGTAGCAAATTCAAAAACGCCAGCGCACATAGTTTTATTTTTGGAGCAACCATATGAAGAAAAGTATGGGAATTCCTTAAAAAACATTTTTTTAAATAGAGATAAATGATGATTTCTAGGAATTTCTGGAGCATCTGAGGTCTGTCTGTACTCTCATGCCCACTGTGGCATTATTTGCAATAACCAAAGATAGAATTAAGTTTAAACACACAGGTGAATGTATGAAGAAAATGTGCTCTATATTACTGTGGAATTGTTATACTGTCATAAAAAGAAGGGAATGAAGTCATTTGTGACAAGAAGGATGAAGCTGTAGAGCATTACAGGATACAAAACAAATAAAACTCCAGAAAAGATACCGCCCGCAAGGTCTCAAAACATGGAATCCAAGAATGTTGATGCACAGAAACAGAACTGGATGGGACTAGTCAAGGGCTTTGAGGTGGGCATTAGGGAGATGTCTCTAAAAAGGAATAAAGTTTCCATTGTGCAAAATAAAGAAATCCAAGGACCTATCATATGGCAATGATTCTATAGCTAACATACAATATCCTACACTTGAAATGCTTGAATATCATAAAAACAGGTGAAGCCCAGTGGGGAAAACAACAGCAATCTGACAGATCAATCCGTTACCTGTCTTATTCAAGCACAGGTATCATTTTTTGGGGGGGGTGGTTCGAGACAGGGTTTCTCTGTGTCACCCTGGCAGCCCTGGAACTCACTCTGTAGACCAGGCTGGCCTTGGACTCAGAAATCCGCCTGCCTCTGCCTCCCAAGTGCTGGGATTAAAGGCGTGTGCCACCACTGCCTGGCTCAAGCACAGGTATCGTTACTTTAGCTATTATATGTGACTGCATGAGAAGAAATGTTTATATTTCAATAATTAGTGAGAGGCAGCTCCCAAGGGAGATGATGCCAATTTGTCAACTTCAAATAACTTAAAACATGCCTTTGGCTTACTTATTTGGTAAAAGTGAATGAAGAAATCAGCTATAATCACAGTAAACACATCATAAATAATATCATGTGTATCATGTGTACATACATGTGTGTGTGTGAATGTGAGCATGTGTGTGTGAATGTGTGTGTGTGTGTGTGTATGTTTGTGTGTAGGGGTGTGCACATATGTGGAGGCTTGAGTGTTCTCTGTGATAGTCCTCTACTTTATTTAACTGAGGCAGGGTCTCTTTCTGAACTCAGAGCTCAATGATTCAGCTAGCTAACTTGTCCTAGGGATCCCCTGTTCTGCCTCTAGAAGGTTGGGATAATAGGTGACCTCTATGGCCACTTTGATCTTCTGTAACTGCTGGGAATCTGAACTCTAGTTCTCACACTTGTGTGGCAAGCACTGTATGCCCTGAACCATTCCCCAAGCCTCTTATTATTCTTATACATATATGCATATATACACACACACATGCAAAAATGAGTATGCATACATCTTCTTTCCGGAAGTATTTGTTCCTAGGCATAGTTCATTTCATTGGACATAAAAATTCCAGTGCAGTACTAAAGTCTATTCCAGACTCACTCAAGGAATTCTGAGTTACTGCATAACTTAATATTTTGTGTTAAAGCCATGCACAGGTGATTAATTTTCTCCTGCTGGAAGCAGTGGAGAATAGAGGCCGAACCTCGGCTCCAGTCCTGGCCTGCCTATATCAGCTGCCTGGCTATCAGTGAATACTTCCAGTCATTAATGGATGGCTGAACTTCTCTGGAATGAGAAAGCATGGGCTTATGCTTGAGCATTTTTGATTCATTCATGGATAGGTCCTATAGAATCTCTAAGATCTTATTCTCCTTCCTTTTCCAAGGAACCAGCTAGCTGCCTCGTTGAAGTTCACCAGCTAGGTCACATAAATGTCACATTTCCAACATTCCCAGTGCATTCAGTTTAAGTCCAGTGCCAGGAGATCATTGTCTCCTCAGAGACCTTTTAACTATCTCCTTAGAGGCTGTCAGGACTCCACTGAGCCTTCTCCTCCCAAGGCTGCATAGTTTCTCTCACTGTGACAGGGTTAAACTTCGCTTGTCATCTTGACAGCTTTCCTGTGAATGCACTCATTTAGCCATCTCTTTTTGAAGGAGCACTGACGTACGGGCTCTGAGTACAGCCCAACAGGTGCAGGCAGAACAGCACACCATCAAGTGGGTATACCCGCCTCTCTCTTATACATTACTCATATATTAACTAAGGCCAAAAGAGATGAACTTGGAGGCTATCATGTTGCAGGATGGATTTGAACCTCTCCTGCCCTAAGTTCTGCAATCTATATTTTTCACACCATTTGCTGAGCCAGTCTCCAGGCCACTCTTTGTTTATTCCTCCTGCCTTTCATCTTGCTAAAGCTTCACCTCTATTCCCACCTGCCAAGACCGGATGCTTCTCTACCCTCCCAACGACTTGTCTATTATTCAGACTTAGTAAGCAAGTCTTATATGTTCTTGTGCTCTGCTGACAAGGACAAATGTGGAACAGAAATTAACACAGGACAGAGGCCTCCAGGCTGGCATAGATGTTACTTAGCATCCTTGAGAAAAGCTGTTTATCCACTTATGAATTTTCTTGAAGATGTTATCAGTACTAGTGTCTCTTTTTCGATACTCAGATCATCACAGAATATATATAATAGCTTGTTGAAAGACAGCTTCATAGTATGGACAACATTTCTCCATGGATAGACAAAAACATAAAAGAAACTGGCCCATGGGTTCCCAACAGTAATCATCCTAAGGGATTCAGGGTATTCTATCCATCATTCAAAAATACATATTCAGTGTCAGCTGTGTTTCAGGCTCAGAGCCCTCCAGGCCCCACCTACCAATACAGTATGGACATTATTAGAGTTTCATGTTTTTAAATACTGTGTTCTAACTGCTGGGGGATGGCTCAATCAGTAAAGCATCTACTGCATAAAAGAATGAATGCCTGAGTTAGAATACCCAGCACCCATATAAAACCTAAATCAAACACAAACGAACAAACAAACAAACAGAAAACCCAGTATCATAATCTATGTCTGAAACCTTAGCTCTGGACTCACTGAGCTCATTCTCCAGGTCCAGATGAAGAACCTCTCTCAAAAGATAAAGTAGAGAGTGATAGTGGGAGATACCCAGTGTTGACCTCAGGCCTCTATATGCACATGTACATATGTATACACATACACATGTGCAAATAAAAAATAATAAACTTGGGCTATCAAAATAGGTTAGTTGGTGAAGTTGCTTGCTGCCATGTGGTTAAAAAAGAGAACCCATCCCTGAAAGTTCTCTTTGAGCTTCACAAGTATGTCATGGATGCACATCCACCTACACATGTATACACACATATGTGAACAAATGTAATTGAAACATATTAAAATAAATAAATCCTTTAAAAATAATATATGGTAGACACTCTTTCAGGGTTAGCACTAAGGCAAAGTCACAATTATTCCTCAGAAAGTATGCATTTAGTGAAGTTAATTATCACCATAGCAAATGTCTACTGAAGCCTCCTGTTCTGACTGCCTTACATGGACTGAGTAACTCAATGTTCCCAACGCACTCTTGCAGTTTTACAAGTGAAACCAAAACCAAGTTGGCCAGGCAACCAGCTCATGCGCACACATCAAACGGATGGTGGAGATGTGGTCATCTCTAACAGACCACACAGGTGGTTGGGTTCACTACAGCTGAAGGATTCATGAAACGCAGGTATCATTCTGTAACCTACAAATTCATAAGCCTCAGAAAAAGTTTTGTAAAAGAACCTAAACAATTCACAAACGAATTGACTCCAGGGGAAACATGAGACATATTTTCTTTAGGAATTATTAGGTAACCTTATAAAAACAAATAAAGTATGATACTTTTATTGCTTCAGTCATGAAACAGTGATAGGTATTCTATAGAAATAAAGCCATTTTCTATATTGACAATTTCCTAGAAATTCTTCAAGAATAGCCAATGAGCATTGGCATGAGCTGCATCTTAAGGTCTTGCAGCCCCACAAGTTGATAGTATTATCCACAGGATTAAATTTCTAAATCTATTCAGTTCAGCATTTTTCTTTTCCATCTTAAAGGATATTTTTTAAAAAAGAACACAAAGCATCTATCTTTTGGAATCAATGATGAAAATAAGACTTCAGAGAGATTTATGTTAATTACTAACAAATATTTCCGCTCCCTAGAAACCATGAGAAAACAAAAGGCTCTTGAGGGGGGTCTACATCATGCACATGGGTATTCCTCATTAATATATTCCTACTTGATCTGTTTTCTCATGATATAATTCTGTGAAGTACAATTGTTACGGAGTTGATGTTCTATAAGTAAATGAATCCATCCCAGCTTTATACTATAATTAGATAAGTGAGCCCATAGGTGACCAAGCAGAAGTGGTGAGTTTCCACCACACCCAGTGTGCCCATCTGTTCCAAATGTTTCCAGTGCTGATACTCCATAAGCAAGCTGGTGAAGTACAGATCAAATAGTTCATAATCTCACCTTTTGGAATGATCGTCTTGTTATTCTTATCCAGGGCCTTGCCTTCCTAAACCAGAGGAAGTGCCGTGGAGCTAATGTGTTCCTCAGTGTATCTAAAATTAAGTATTCAGTCGGTTGTTAAATTAAGATCTGACCTTGTGCAGCAGAAACACAAGTGTTCCCTGGCACCCAGGAAAGAATTACCCATGACTTCTGTTGACTCTCATCAAAAGAAACACAAGCCCATGGAAGAATAATAAGATTAATTGTGTTCTGATTGGTTCAAAGAGTTTACAGAAAACATGATCTGCTGACTCAGCTCCAGGGAGGCTCCATGATGGAGGAGAATTACCTTCCATCCACAGAAGTCAAAGCGGACTGTAGTATGAAATCAAGATGTAAATGTGTGATTTTGTGTGTCAGGAGATCCCCACCCTTTGAGCAAGTTTTAGTACCCACTGTTTTTTTTCATTCCTCAACTTTTAGGCCCAAATCAATTGATGTTGGACGCGATGATCTTACACCAATTTACTGTCTTGACTGTGATTTGCTTTTAGGAACTGCCAGATATGCACTGATATAGAGCTCTCAGCTGTATCCATTCTGACCAAAAATACACAGGTCAATAAGCACGTATATGGAATAGTGATGTTTTTTAAAAAGTATGTAGCAAATGTGAAGCAAGGAAAAACAAAACAGAAAAGTATTTTAGTTTAAGGGGCTATTTCTTTAAAGGGCCACAAAATCAGAAGAAAAAAAAATTAACTACAGCCAATAAAACCTGCTGTTTTATTTACCAGTTTCCTGGTGGGAACAACCTGCCTTGAGTTTGTTTTGACAGGGCTATCTTTGTTACCCAGCCACTGTCAACATTCACAGAGCCATCTGGCTTCTGTCTGTCCCTCTCCCTTCTCCAGTGACACAACCCTGCCCAAGGATCTCTGGCCTCCAGACTTCAGCCCTCACCGCGTAGCTCCAAGTTGGCTTCATTGGCATTGACCTTCCTGCCTTTCCCTACTGTAGGATTCTGGGAGCAGAAGCAGGCTAGACTTGAGTTTTCTTTTCACTTCTTTGTCTTTGGTGCCACTGAGGAAATATGAATACCGTAGTAAATTCCACTTCAGAAAGATACAGTATGGAAGGAGCAGTCCTCCTGCCTGTGCTTTAGCTGGGATAAACAGCAAGTGCTTCGGTCATCCTTGGAGCAAACATTGAAAAACAATTTATATTTATATCGCTGTAAACTGAAGACTGCAAGAGTAAAGGATGGGGATTAAGAGTCATGCACATTTTCTAAATTATTAACCTGATGGAGCTTTTTCATAAAATTGTTATCAAAGGCACTCAAGATGCTAACTGCTTCAGTTTTCATATAATGCTGTTTTAATGTCAGTATTAAAAATTCAAGTAAATCTTTGAAGTGTAGTAGAGCTTATGGAAAAATGTGAACTCAACATCTTCAAATGTTGTTCAGCACATTGCAGTGATGTGTTTGATCTTAAATCATTTTGTACTGTCACATGTATAGGATAGGTACTGCACATTTCGGTTCTACACACACACACACACACACACACACACACACAAAGACAAAAATAAGAACCTTTGAGATTAATGACATGAGCTTTTGTATAACAGAGTTACAAATAAATGTTGCTTTATCTCATGGTCTCTAACACCTTTGGTTGGCTTTAGAGTTTTGAGTCATGTGTAGTAGCAGATGCCTGTAATACTAGCGCTGACTGGGTAGGCAGAGGCAGAGGCAGGCAGAGGCAGAGGCAGAGGCAGAATTTGCTCAAGGTCAGCTTGGCCTACAGACTAAGACCCCTTCCCAAATAGCAAGAAATATCAAGACTCAATGTATTCACCAATATTATGGAAACAGTAATAATAATGTGCCTATGTTATACACAACCTTTATGAGGCCTAATCCTCAAGTATGCAGCCATCCATACACATATGTAACAACAGGCTTTGAGTAAAAAGTGATCTGCTAGTGTTATTAATAATTACCTTCACAATTGCCATTGTTGAAAGTGTCATTTCTCAAAGTGAAAATGAAACAAATCTGATTTCAAACAATGTATTGTGAAATTGTAAATTAGTAAATAATTTGTTTAAATGTGCCTTTCCTTTGCTGGTGGGGGTGAGTTTCAGAGAGAGGTATGACTGAATAGCAAAGCATTATTGAATAGCACCATCCTGATGAAGGTAAATGTAACATGAATGACATCCAGAGACACCTCCCTTCTCTCTATATTTAGGAACACATGCATGTCCCGGTTCAAGGGGATAATTATAGCAAAGGACATGGAGAATCTGAGGTTAGAATACCTGAGATGTACTGTTAGAGACTGCCTTTGGACTCAGACTCAGCTATTTCTATTTAGAGAATAAGAGAGTTTGTGTGGTATTGAATGGGAATTCCAAGGGAGTGGTGGAGTATCCCTGTGTCTATACTTAATTAAGACACATGCAGGCTGTGACTGCCTCAATTTATGACAGGTACTCTGTGTTCCTGAAAACAAGTATGAGGTCTGCAGGCTCGTCATCATGAAATGAAATACATTTCTTGCTACCATTACACATAATCCATTCACTGTCTCACAGAGCCATTTCTTTTCTCTCTCTCTTTCTTTCTTTCTTTCTTTGAAATTTTCTTTCGTAGAACATAATTTTAATGTTTACAACTGTTAATATTCAGCAAACAGAATAGCTATTTTAAGATATATTTTGTTGTTATGCCTCCCTTTTCATTTCTGATTTTATTAATTTGGATACTGTCTCTGTGCCCTCTGGGTAGTCTGGCTAAGGGTTTACCTATCTTGTTGATTTTCTTAAAGAATCAGCTCCTGGATTTGTTGATTCTTTGTATAGTTCTTTTGTTTCTATTTAGTTGATTTCAGCTCTGAGTTTGATTATTTCCTGCCATCTACTCCTCTTGGGTGTATTTGCTTCTTTTGTTCTAGAGCTTTCAGGTGTGCTGTCAAGCTGCTAGTGTAAGCTCTCTTCAGTTTCTTTTTGGAGGCACTTAGAACTATGAGTTTTCCTCTTACCACTGCTTTCATTGTGTCCCATAAGTTTTGGTATGATGTGTCTTCATTTTCATTAAATTCTAAAAAGTTTCTAATTTCTTTATTTCTTTCTTGACCAAGTTATTGAGTAGAGCGTTGTTCAGCTTCCATGTATATGCGTGCTTTCCATTGTTTTTGTTGGTATTTAAAACCAGCCTTAGTCTATGGTAATCTGATAGGGTGCATGGGATTATTTCAGTCTTCTTGTATCTGTTGAGGACTGTTTTTTTTTTTTTTATATATTTTTTTTTTTTTGAGACAGGGTTTCTCTGTTTAGCCCTGGCTGTCCTGGAACTCACTCTGTAGACCAGGCTGGCCTCGAACTCAGAGATCCGCCTGCCTCTGCCTCCCAAGTGCTGGGATTAAAGGCGTGCGCCACCACCGCCCGGCTGAGGACTGTTTTATGACCAATTATATGGTCAGTTTTGGAGAAGGTACCGTGAGGTGCTGAGAAGAAGGTATATTCTTCTGCTTTAGGATAAAATGTTCTATAGATATCTGTTAGATACATTTGGTTCATAACTTCTGTGAGTTTCACTGTGTCTCTGTTTAGTTTCTGTTTCTATGATCTGTCCATTGCAGAGAGTGGGGTGTTGAAATCTCTCACTATTATTGTGTGGGGTGCGATGTGTGCTTTGAGCTTTAGTAAAGTTTCTTTTATGAATGTGGGTGCCCTTTCATTTGGAGCATAGACGTTCAGAATTAATAGCTCATCTTGGTAGATTTTTCCTTTGACCAGTATGAAGTGTCCTTCCTCATCTTTTTTAATAA
The DNA here is from genome assembly GCF_008632895.1 of Mastomys coucha. Classification (NCBI taxonomy): domain Eukaryota; kingdom Metazoa; phylum Chordata; class Mammalia; order Rodentia; family Muridae; genus Mastomys; species Mastomys coucha. The sequence continues at coordinate 19,723,606 of NW_022196903.1, read as the reverse complement.
CTTTTGATTGAGAGTTGATTTTATTCAATATTAGAATGGCTACTCCAGCTTGTTTCTTGGGACCATTTGCTTGGAGAGTTGTTTTCCAACCTTTTACTCTGAGGTAGTGTCTGCCTTTGTCACTGAGGTGCATTTCCTGTATGCAGCAAAATGCTGGGTCTTGTTTACGAATCCAGTCTGTTACTCTGTGGCTTTTTTGGGGAATTGAGTCTGTTGATGTTAAGAGATATTAAGAAAAAATGATTGTTACTTCCTGTTATTTTTGTTGTTAGAGGTAGAATTATGATTGTGTGGCTATCTTCCTTTGGGTTTGTTGGAAGATTGCTTTCTTGCTTTTTCAAGGATGTAGTTTTCCCTCCTTGTGTTGGGGTTTCCATTTATTATCCTTTGTAGGGCTGGGTTTGTGGAAAGATATTGTATATTTGGTTTTGTCATGGAATATCTTGGTTTTTCCATCTTTGTTAATTGAGAGTTTTGTTGGGTATTGTAGCCTGGGCTGGCATTTGTGTTCTTCTTAGGGTCTGTATGACACCTGCCCAGGATCTTCTGGCTTTTATAGTCTCTGGTGAGAATCTGGTGTAATTCTTATAGGTCTGCCTTTATATGTTACTTGACCTTTTTCCCTTACTGCTTTTACTTTTCTCTCCTTGTTTTGCGCATTTGTTGTTTTAATTATTATGTGATGGGAGGAATTTCTTTTCTAGTTCAATCAATTTGGAGTTCTGTAGGCTTTTTATATGTTCACGGCCATCTGTTTATTAAGGTTAGGGAAGTTTTCTTCTATAATTTTAAAATATTTACTGGCCCTTTAAGTTGGGAATCTTCCCTCTCTTCTATACCTATTATCTTTAGGTTTGGTCTTCTCATTGCATCCTGGATTTCCTGGATGTTTTGGGTTAGGAGCTTCTTGCATTTTGCATTTTCTTTGATTGTTGTGTCATTGTTTTCTATGGTGTCTTCTGTACCTGAGATTCTCTCTTCTATCTCTTGTATTCTGTTGGTGATGCTTGCATCTATGACTTCTGATTTCTTTCCTAGGTTTTCTAACTCCAGGGTTGTCTCTCTTTGTGATTTCTTTATTGTTTCTATTTCCATTTTTAGATCTTGGATGGTTTTGTTTATTTTCTTCACCTGTTTGATTGTGTTTTCCTATAGTTCTTTAATGGGTTTTTGTTTCCTCTTTAAGGGCTTCTAGCTGTTTACCTGTGTTCTCCTGTATTTCTTTAAGGGAGTTATTTATGTCCTTCTTAAAGTCCTCTATCACCATCATGAGAAGTGATTTTAGATCTGAATCTTGCTTGTTCGGTGTGATGGTGTATCTAGGACTTGCTGTGGTGGGAGAATTGGGTTCTGATGGTGCCATGTAAACTTGGTTTCTGTGGCTTATGTTCTAGTGCTACCTGCCCTCGATATATCTGACTGGAGCCTGTCCTTCCTGTGATTATGGTTGTGTCAGAGCTCCTCAGAGTTCAGCTGTCTCTGTGATCCTGTGATTCCGGGATCCTATGATCCTGACATCCTGGGTGTGTTAAAGCTCTTGGGATCAAGCTGCCACTGGGACCCTGAGATCCTGGTGTGTGACCAAGCCTCTGGAATCCTGTGATCTTGTAATCCTATTATCCTGGGTGTGTTAGGGCACCTGGAAGTGGAGCTTCCTCTGGGTGTTGTGGGACTCGCTGCGCAGTTTGCACCCAAGGTCTGCTCAGGGCAATGGCTCAGACCAGATGCCTCAGAGCCATTTATAAAACTCCCACTACTCTAGTTCCTTTATAAAGTCCTATAAGAACTGGTGACTAAGCTCTGCCTTCTGAAAAAAAAAATCTGTTATTATTCTAACACTGTGGGGATCCTGTGTTATCCTAGCAGTGTGTTGACAGTAAGATGTAGATGTATTTCATTAGGAACAAAGTAGAAATGTAAGGAAGAAATCCATCAGTTTCTATCTTGCTTCTAAAGTACTTGGATGATTGCCTTGCTTCTTCAGGCTGGAAACTGAAGCCCTAACACTGAGTCAAATGTGTTAGCACCAAACTCCTCCAGGAGAGTCACACACCTGTGGAAAAGTCCATGGGGCTGACGTCATTCTAGCCATTTCACAGCCAAGCAGCATCACAAACGAAAATGTAGGAGAGGAAGTTTTAGTGAAATTTCTCAAAAAATTTCTAAAAATAAAACTACCATATGATCATATGATCCAGCATTCTATCTCTGAGCACATGGCCACTAGAATTAGAAACTAGCATCTCAAACGCATGTGTTCCTGCCTCTGTTGCTTGCAGCATGATTCACAGTAATCAAGAGATACAACCAAGCCAAATATTCAGCAGTAGATGCCCAGTATATATTATAATGCAATGTATCCAACCATATCAAAAACAAAACAAAACAAAAAAAAACCAAAAAACAAAAAACAAAACAAAAAAAACCCTGGCATTACAATAAGATGGATGAGCCTAGGAGGACCTGTGTGAAAAAAAAACAAATAGATACAGACAGACAAACACAGTGTGATATCACTTATATGTGGAAACTAAAGAACAGATCTCCCAGAAATAGAGTAGAATAGTGTTTTCCAGGGTCACCAGAGTAGCCAAAAAAAAAAAAAAAAAAAAGTACATAATGTCGGTTATAGATGAATATAGGCTTGAGAGTTCTGATGTACAACATAACTCTACATACTCATAGCTTTTTAAAATAGATCTCATCATGCACAATGGTAATTACCCAGGTGATATCTATATTAATTAGTTTGATTATGGTAATAATTTTACTTATCTAAGTATATCAAATCACATTATATATGTTTACATGAATTTCATTTGTCAAGGGGACCTCAATAAAACTAAAGTCTTTTTTTTTTAATTTTTAATACAATGTATTTTGACCCTGTTCTTTTACCTCTTCCAACTCCTCACAGATCATACCAACCTCCCTACCCACCCAACTACATATTCTTTCCCTCTACTAAAAAAGTCATCCAAGTCTATCGATCCCTGTACTCCCTGACACATCTACTCATACACACACACACACACACACACACACACACACACACAGATACACACACACACACAATGACCATACTACTCACCACCACCATCACCACCACCACCTCCTCCACCACAACAATAACTACAAAATACTATGGAGTCCATTCATATTGGTCATGTACTCCTCAGCATGAGGTCTACCCTAGAGTGTAGTTGATAGACCCATGAAGAAACACACTTTTCCTCTCCCTTCAGGTATCAATTGCAAATAGCTTCTTGGTTAGGAGTGAGACTTTGCCAATTTCCCATTCTCCGTGCTGTTGTTTGACCATTTCATATGTGAATACAAGGTTTTCTGATCACTATCCCCCCTTCATCTCCCTCCCAGGTTTATTGATCCCCCTATTCCCTGACACCCCTCCTCATTCATTTTCTAGTTTTATGACTTTTGATTTAGTTTTGTGACATAACTTAGTTTAACCAGGGACATCAGTGTGGTGACTGGATTAGAACTATCCACTGAAGCCTAGTGGGGTCACCAAGCTGAAAATCTTTTAAAAATAAAAACAATAAAATTGAAACCCAGGCCAGATGGTACCTGTCTATACAAGCTATTCCTAAATTGTTCTTTAGGGCAAAGGGGAAAGGAGCTTTCTCTCTTGTGTGAATAAATTTGTTTCTTCAACATTTAAGAAGGTTTTCAGAACTATTCATCTACAACAGAGACTCTGTAAGAGGAGGAACATATAGAATTCAAATGCAAGGTTATTTGATTTTTTTTTGTTCAGTTAATTATATTGTACATCTAAAGAACTGTTAAGTGAATACTATCACACTCATTTGCCTGTCTATTCCCTTTACTGGGACCACAGTATTTTAATTATTGCACCGAATCATGTGACATTTGGAAGAGCAGGCCTTTATTCTTATTTCAAAACCTTTGGTGTCACATGTTGTTTCCTACACATGATTTTCAGAATCATTTCCAGTAATAAGAATGAAGTTACAACTGAATGTACTCCAAGAATAGTCCCATTCGGGGAAAAATTGACATGTGCTAAATATTGACTCTTCTTGGGAACATGACATCTCAATTTATTTAAAATTTTATTTTGATTTAATAAAGTTTCAAAGATTTAGTATTTGATTTTTAATACATTGTGAGTAGAGCTGTCTTTAATATTTTTGAAATAATAGATTTTGATATATTAAAAGCTAACCTTTGTATGTTAATTTTGACTCAGGTGCTTTTCCGAGCTCTTATCTGGTTTAATAATTTCAGGTTGCTTTTCTTTTCTTTTCTTTTTAAAGATCTATTTATTTATTTTATGTATTTGAGTACACTGTGGCTATACAGATGGTTGTGAGCCACCATGTGGTTGCTGGGATTTGAACTCAGGTCCTTTGGAAGAGCAGTCAGTGCTCTTACCCGCTGAGCCATCTCGCCAACCCCTTCAGGTTGTTTTTCTTAACTTCCATGTGTGTATAATGTCTCAGCATTAATGGATGCTGAAAGGTTGGAGATATATATCTATGACTAACTTGTGGTGGGGGTAGGGGAAAGATAGACTCTACTAAACATTTTGAACAAATAATTAGTATGTAAGCACCAGTATGTCTTTTGAAAAGCTCATGATGTAAGCATAAAATAGACATTACAGGGCTAAACTTGGGGGCTCAGAGAAGAAGAAAGGGCCTTCACATCCTCACCAAAGCTCCTAAGATCATCAGAAAACAGAGTGCCTGGACCCTGTCTTCCTTGCCTGGAGTCTCCCATTCACATGAAATGCTGTTGTCAGGCTTGGTTGTTGGATGAGGTCTGATTTCTATTTAATTTTATGATCTAGGACCCCATTTTCCAACGTTCTACCTTCTCAGCATCCCCTAATTCTACAGTTTGAGACTTTACTAAAATATTTATGTAGTTTTTACCATGTCTTCTCCTTTTATGTGAATTAAATTTTAAATAAGGGGCCATTAATTTCCTAAGCAAGATTTTCTTCCACAGCTCTCTTATGGCCTCTGGACACCTGAATGTGACACATCCTGCTTGTGTACAGGGTCCATTCATCTTCTAAGCATGTGCCTATTAGTTACCATGTGCCACACAAAAGACTAAGTCTAAGTTCTCATAATTTGATTTGTACAAATTTAAATCAAAGAACATTGAAGTTTGGAGAGATGGCTTAGCCAGTACAGTGCCTGCCATAGAGCATGGAGACCTGAGTTCTCATCTCTAGCACCTCCATACAAGTTGGCAGGGTGATAGATATCTGGTGTGGTGAAGGAGGAGGCAGGGTGGAAAGAGAGACAGATTGGATCTTGCTGGACATCTAATGAACTTCAGGATCAGTGAGAGATACAGTATTTAAAAAAGTAAGGTGGGGCTCGGGTTCCTTCCAGTCTGTCTGGGTTAGTGTTCTGAGCAGACCTTGGGCACAAGCTCTGCAGCCAGTCCAACAACACCCAGAGGAAGCTCTACTCCCAGGCGCTCTGACACACCCAGGATCAGAGAGCAGACCATGGGCACAAGCTCTGCAGCCAGTCCCACAACACCCAGAGGAAGCTCCACTCCCAGGCACACTGACACACCCAGGATCAGAACATCTGTCCCAACACTGGGAGTAACTGGAACCAGCGGGACCAGGCAC